>NC_079322.1:80140239-80182816 GCF_029931775.1 Euleptes europaea
GGATGGGTTAGGGTTGGGGGGGTTAGGGTTAGAAGGCATGTTTGGGTTAGGGATAGGGTTAAGGCTAGGTTTTGGTTAGGGTTAGGGTTGGGTTAGGGTTAGTGTTGGGGTTGGGTTGGGGTTGGGTTAGGGTTAGGGTTGTTAGGGAGAGGGTTGGGATTGGGGTTGGGTTAGGGTTAATGATGTTAGGGTGAGGGTGAGGGAGAGGGTTAGTGTTGGGGTTGTGTTAGGGTTAGGGTTGGGTTAGGGTTGGTTAGGGTTCGGGTTGGGTTCGGGTTGGGTTCGGGTTAGGGTCATGGTTAGGTTAGGGTTAGGGTTTTGGTTAGGGTTAGGGTTACGGTTAGGATTAGGTTAGGATTAGGGTTAGGGTTAGGGTTAAGGTTAGGATTAGGCTAAGGGTTAGGGTTAGGGTTAGGATTAGGGTTAGGGTTGGATTAGAGTTAGGGTTAGCGTTATGGTAAGTATTATTGTTAGGGTTAGGATTAGGGTTAGGGTTTAGGGTTTGGGTTAGGGTTAGGTGGTTAGGGTTAGGGGGTTAGGGGATGTTAGGGTTAGGGTTTGTGGTAGGGGTAGGGTTAGGGTTAGGGTGGGGGTAAGGGTTAGGGTTTGGATTAGGATTAGAGTTAGGGTTAGGATTAGGATTAGGATTAGGTCAGGATTTGGGTGAGGGTTAGAATTAGGACTAGGACAAGGATTAGGGGTAGGGTTCGGATTAGGGGTAGGGTTCGGATTAGGGGTAGGGTTCGGATTAGGGTTAGGATTAGGGTTAGAATTAGGGTAAGGGTTAGGGTTAGGGAGGGTTAGGGTTAGGGTTAGGGTTAGGGTTAGGGTTCGTGTTAGGGTTAGGGGTTAGGGTTGGGGTTAGGATTAGGGTTGGGGTTAGGGCTAGGGTTGGGTTAGGGCTAGGGTTTGGGTTTGGGTTAAGGTTTGGGTTAGGGTGAGGATGAGGTTTAGGGTTAGGGTTAGGATTATAATTAGGGTTAGGATTAGGGTTAGGGTTTTGGTTTAGGGTTTGGAGTAGGGTTAGGGGGTTAGGGTTAGGGGGTTAGGGTAGGGTTAGTGTTAGGGGGGTTAGGGTTAGTGCTAGGGGTAGGGGTAGGTGTAGGGTGGGGGTTAGGGTTAGGGTTTGGATTGGGGTTCGGGTTAGGATTAGGATTAGAGTTAAGTTTAGGATTAGGGTTCGGGTTAGGGTTAGGAGTAGGATAAGGGTTACGATTACGGTTAAGGTTACGATTAGGGTTAGGATTAGGATTAGCGTTAGGGTTAGGATTAGGGTTTGGATTAGGGTTAAGATTAGGATTAGGATTAGGGTCAGGATTTGGGTTAGGGTTAGGATTAGGGTTAGGATTAGGGTTAGGGTTAGAATTAGGGTAAGGATTAGGGTTCGGGTTCGGGTTCGGGGGGTTAGGGTTAGGGTTAGGGGTTAGGGTTGGGGTTAGGTTTGCGGTTAGGGTTAGGGTTGGGTTAGGGTTACGGTTACGGTTAGGGTTAGGGGGGTTAGGGTTAGGGGGTTAAGGGGTTAGGGTTTGAGGGTTAGGGGATTAGGGTTAGGGTTGGGTTAGGGTTGGGGGTTGGGTGATGGTTAGGGTTAGGGTAGGTTCGGGTTAGGGGTAGGGGTAGGGTTGGGTTGGGTTAGGGATAGGGATAGGGATCGGGTTAGGGGGGGTTAGGGTTAGGGTTGGGTTAGGGTTAGAGTTAGGGTTGGGTTAGGGTTAGGGTTAGAGTTTTGGGTTAGGGTTAGGGTTAGGGTTAGGGTTAGGGTTAGGGTTGGCTTAGGGTTAGGGTTGGGTTAGGGTTAGGGTTAAGCTTAGGGTTAGGCTTAGGGTTAAGCTTAGGGTTAAGTTTAGGATTAGGCTTTTTGTTAGGGTTAAGCTTAGTGTAAAGCTTAGGGTTAGTGTTAAATTTTGGGTTAATCTTCAGGTTAAGTTTAGGGTTAGGGTTAGGCTTTGGGTAAGGCTTAGGGTTAAGCTTAGGGTTAAGCTTAGGGTTAAGCTTAGGGTTAAATTTGGGTTAGGGTAAGGGTTGGGTTAGGGTTAGGGTTCGGTTAGGGTTAGGGTTAAGCTGAGGGTTTGGGTTAGGTTTAGGGTTAAGCTTAGGTTTGAGCTTAGGGTTAGGCTTAGGGTTAAGTTTAGGGTTAGGCTAGGATTATGTTTAGGGGTAAGTTTAGGGATAAGCTAAGAGTTAAGCTTAGGGTTAGGCTTAATGTTAAGCTTAGGGTTAGGCTTAGGCTTCGGTTTAGGGTTAGGGTTAGGCTTCGGGTTAGGGTTTGGGTTAGGGATAGGGTTGGGGTTAGGGGTTAGGGTTAGGGTTGGGTTAGTGTTGGGCTTGGGGTTAGGGTTAGGGTTAAGGTTAGGGTTGGGTTAATGTTGGGTTAGGGTTCGGGTTGGGTTCGGGTTGGGTTACGGTTAGGATTGGGTTAGGGTTGGGTTGGGGTTAGGGGGTTCGGGTTTGGGTTAGGGAGAGTGTTAGGGCCAGGGTTAGGGTTAGGGTCAGGGTTAGGTTAGGGTTAGGGTTGGGTTAATGTTAGGGTTAAACGAAGGGTTGGGTTGGGGTTGGGGTTGGGGTTAGGGATAGGGTTGGGTTGGGGTTAGGGTCAGAGTCAGGGTTAGGGGGCGGGGGGTTAGGGTTAGGGTTGGTGTTGTGGTTGCGTTAGGGTTAGGGTTTGGGTTAGGTGAGAGTTCCCAACCGAGCTGTGCAAACTTCATAAAATCACTTGCTCAGACGTGGATGCAGAAACAAGGAGTTTATTGAAGGCTTCATACAGTATAGGTCAAACACTAGTAGAACGTTGCAAGTGAGCAAGACTCCAAAACTACAGAATTATATCCCCTACAGGGTACCAAAGTTCCCATAACACCTATGTTATGGGAAACTACAAGACAGATGGGTACAATACAGACATCAATCGACCCCAGAGGCCTTGTTAGGGCTATCAGGTCTCCAAGGCCGAATCTGGCATGAGGGAGTGAATCAAAGCGCAGCAGGGGAGACATCCGTTAGAGGGGAGGCATTCCAGCCAGGGCCTGACTGATATGGCGCCTGAACCCAGGAAGCGCCAAACGGTGTGAACTGCTTTTACGAGTTCAGAAGGTGGGGGGAACTGGGACTAGAGACAGAGACATGCAGACCCTCACATTCTGCCCCCCTTAAGGCCTCCTCCCTCGAGCTCAGAAGGATGGGGTTTATCAGGGTAGGCAGAGTGGAATTCTTGAACTAGGCGGGGGGCGGCCATGTGAGGAGCCGCCACCCATTCATCATGAGCGGGACCCAGATGTTTCCAGCGAACAAGATAGAACACTTTACCCTTCTTTATCTTAGAGTCCAAAACCTTGGAAACTTCCAAATGCATCTCCCCCCCTACGACCGTAGGAATCTCGGACTTAGGGGGAGGATGGAATTGAGGGGCCGCTACGTATGGTTTGAGCAGACTGATATGAAATACAGGATGTACACCCCGTAGGGATTTGGGGAGTTCCAATTCCACTGTGACATCGTTGATGACCCGGGATATGGGGAAAGGGCCCACGTATCGATCACTCAGCTTTTTACAAGGTCGAAGTGAACGTAAATTCTTAGTGGAAAGGTAAACCTGTTCCCCCACCTTGAGTTCCCATCCCGGGGACCGATGCCTATCTGCTTGGTCCTTGTATTTACGCTTGGCCCTTTCTAGATTTTTCTGCAACCAGGGCCAAGTGGACTGCACTACTTGTACCCAATCCTGAATCTCCTGAACCCCCTCGAGTTCAGGAGTGATTGTGGCAGAGCCAAAGGGTCCGAAGTCTCTCCCATACACCACATGAAAAGGGCTGAAACCTGTGGAGGAATGGGGAGCATTATTATAGGCATATTCAGCAAAAGGCAACAGGTCCACCCAGTCATCCTGGTGGTAATTGACATAACATCTGAGGTAACATTCGACTACGGCATTGACACGTTCGGTTTGGCCATCGGTCTGGGGGTGGTAGGCTGAAGAAAGTCCTTGCTCTTCCACCCCCATGACTTTCAGGAAGGCTCTCCAGAATTTGGCAACGAACTGAGCCCCTCTGTCGGAGAGGACCTTCCTGGGGATCGAGTGATGTTTCATCACGTGAGTAACAAACAGTTTGGCCAGTTTTGGGGCTGAAGGCAGCCCAGCACACGGGACGAAGTGAACCTGTTTGGAAAATAGGTCGGTAATCACCCATAACACAGTTTTACCCCGACTGGGAGGCAAGTCGGTGATAAAGTCCATAACGATCACTTCCCAGGGCATGGTTGGTGTTTCCAGAGGTTTCAAAAGTCCAGGTGGCTTCCCCATCCGCTTTTTGGCCAAGGCGCAGACAGGGCAGCTGCGGACGTACAGTTCCACGTCGGCCCTCATGCTAGGCCACCAAAATTGCCTTCTTACCAAATGCAAAGTTTTTACAAACCCAAAATGACCCGCAAGTTTGGCCCCGTGAACCATACCCAACACCTCCTTATGAAGACTTTCGGGGACATAGACTTTACCCCCCTGCACCCACCAAGAGTCCCGTTGCTCGATGCCCGTAGGAAGGGTTTGTTGTTCTGCTTCCCTCAGAGCAGCATCCCGAAGCCGCTGCTGAAAGGCTTCCGGGATGCCTCTGAGGGGAAGGGCTTCTTGATGGTGTGCTTGGGACCGGGTGGTCACCGCGAGTCCCGAAACGTCAC
This sequence comes from Euleptes europaea, assembly GCF_029931775.1. Taxonomy (NCBI): domain Eukaryota; kingdom Metazoa; phylum Chordata; class Lepidosauria; order Squamata; family Sphaerodactylidae; genus Euleptes; species Euleptes europaea. The sequence continues at coordinate 80,144,908 of NC_079322.1, forward strand.
CCCTTTGCTCGGGGGTGAATAGGGAGTCCACTGGCCGGTCAAAATCATTGCGGTATTGTGGGAGACGGGAGAGAGCATCTGCTAGAGCATTCTCTTTTCCGGGTACATGTTTTAGGACAAAACGGAACTTAGCAAAGAATGGAGCCCAACGAATTTGTTTTGCGTTGAGCTTTCTTGCCCCCTTTAGGGCTTCGAGATTTTTGTCATCGGTGCACACCTCAAAAGGGATCTCAGCCCCTTCCAGAAAGTGCCTCCAAATGGTGAGGGCATGTTTAACGGCAGCTGCCTCCTTCTCCCAAATGGCCCAGTTGATTTCGGACTGGGAAAACTTTTTGGAAAAATAGGCGCACGGTTTTAAGGGACCGTTCTCGTCCCGTTTCAAGAGGGGCCCCCCCATGGCGACATCAGAGGCATCGACCTGAACCACGAAAGGTTTAGTACAGTCTGGGTGGGCAAGTACGGGCTCGGAAGAGAAAAGCCGCTTAAGCGTATCGAAAGCGCGCTGGCAGTCCGGAGACCATTGCAACCTGGCAGAGGGCAGAGCAGCGTTCGTCCCCTTCCCCTTGGTGCGCAGAAGTGAGGTGAGGGGGAGCGCCACCTGAGCAAAGTTGGGGATAAAGTTCCGGTAAAAGTTGGCAAAGCCTAAAAATTGCTGCAACTGTCTACGCGTAGCGGGGGGCTCCCAATCTATAACCGCCCGGACCTTCTCGGGGTCCATTTCTAAGCCTTGATGGGAAATCACATAGCCTAGGAAGGTGATGGAGGGTTGGTGGAAATCACATTTGGAAACCTTAGCAAACAATTTATGCTCGCGCAGTCTTTGGAGGACCTCGCGTACCAGTCGCACATGCTCATCCATGGTTTCCGAATAAATGAGAATATCGTCCAAAAAAACCACCACCCCACGAAACAATAGGTCGTGTAGAACTTCATTGATTAATTGCATAAACACACTCGGGCCCCCCGAAAGCCCGAACGGCATCACCAAATATTCAAACATCCCAAAACAACTAGAGAAGGCAGTCTTAGGTTCATCCCCTTCTTTTATGCGAACGCGGTGGTAGGCCTCCACCAAATCCAATTTGGTGAAGATCCGGCCCTCCTTCAATTGCGAAAGAAGGTCTGGAATGAGAGGGAGGGGGTAAGCATTAGACTGAGTGATTGCATTCAGTCTACGAAAATCAATACACAGTTTTAAGTCTCCCGTCTTTTTCTTGACAAAGAAGGCAGGAGCCGAGTAAGGAGCCTTGGAAGGACAAATAAAACCCCGTGCTAGGTTGGTGTCTAAATACTCCCGCAGTACCGCCTTTTCGTTAGGACTCACAGGGTAGACTTTCCCTTTGGATAATTTCCCATCCCCCACGATTTCAATAGCACAGTCCGTCTCTCGGTGGGGGGGTAGTTCGTCACATTCCCGCACGTCGAACACATCGGCGAATTGGGAGTATTCGCTGGGCAGCTGGGATAAGGGAGCCTCAGGTGCGGGAGCCCCCACTAGGGCGGCTGCCGGGGTGCAAAGCACACGGTCCTTATCGTGCATCTCACAAGGGTTGTTGGGGAAGGTGAGCGTCCGCTTCACCCAGTCTATGGAGGGGTTGTGACCCTGTAACCAATTCATCCCCAAAACCACTGGTGCGATTATGGGGGCAATAGTAAAGTAGAGTCGTTCCCAATGTTCCCCCACGGCCATGACTACCGCAGCGGTGCGGTGAGTTACAGGTCCCTTCTTAAAGTTGCTGCCATCCATCTGAGAGAAGCGGAGGGGGTCTGGGAGACGCTTACGTTTAACTCGCAGTTGTTTGGCAGCTTCTTCGGTTATCAGGGTGCGAGCGCAGCCCGAGTCAACTAGGGCTGGGAATTCTAACCGGGGACCCCCTTTGGGTAGTGAGAGGTGGACCCTAATGTAAACATTGTCCTCCTGAGCACTTACCATCAATGGAGCTCCATGCACAACTTTCGGAGCGGTCTGCTGAGGAGCCCCCTTTACAGCAGACCGGCAGCGTTTTTTGCCAGCAGCTCCCAATCCTCTTCTTCGCTGGAGGAAGTAGATGTGGTATTTGTAATCCATGACTCCGATGAGTCAAAGGCTTCATTTGTAATCCGTGGTCCCGATGGACCAATTGAGGCCGAGGTTCCGGCTTGGGTGCGTGCGTGCAGAGCGGGAGGTGCGCTCCGTCGGCTGGTTGCGCCGCTCCGGCGGCGAGGTTGCCCCTCGGCCGGGGTTTTTTCCGGTTCGGCCGTGGTCGGGCGAGGCGGTCCCCGGGCGTCCGGAACGGGAAGGACATTGGGAGGCAGTGTCCTTTCCCCCCGCAAACGAGGCAGACCCCACTCTCAAAGCGTTTGCGGCGTTCGGCCATGGAAGGTCCCCCTCCCCCTAGGGGACGGGAGTCCTTCGAGCCGCCGGGTCTGTCTCCACGGGGTTTAGTTTCACGTCCGGTGCGTTGTTTGGATAGGGTCAATAGCTGCTTTCGGTTCTCAATATCGGCCGCATGACGGACCCAACCTTCAACGTCGGGAGGGTTACCTTGCATGAAGGCCCAGTGTTGTAGCTCCGGGTTCAGCCCCTCCCGGAAGCATTGTACTCGAGTAGCCTCGCTCCAATCCAAAATGCTGCTTGACAGCGACTGAAATTCGCTCGCATACTGCGCAACCGACTTAGTCCCTTGGCGCAGCTGCATCAAGGTGGCTTTGGCTCGCTCCCCTAAGTTCGGGTCCTCGAAACAGTTTCTGAGGGCTATCATGAAGTCATCGAGGTTTCGTAGGACCGGGGAGCGGAGCTCATACTGCAGTACCATCCAGGCGGCCGCCTCACCCTGGAGAAGAGATGCCACATATTGAACCTGGGACTCTTCTGAGGTAAAGGTTCGGGCCTGCTCATGCATGAAAATGTCCACTTGTACCATAAAAAACGTTAGCTGGTCCGCCGACCCATCATACGTGATTTTCAGATCCCGGCGGGTCGGTGGAGCGGGGCGGACGGGCAGTGCGGTTGGCGCTCCGTCCGGTGGGTCCCCAGCGGGGGTCTGTACCTTCAGTTCGTCCATGGCGTGGGCCATCTCAAGCATCACAGCTTGCATAGTGTCCATCCGATCGAGCAATCCCTGGCGCTCTTCCTGCCAGCGCTGTCGTTCCTCACTCATCTGGTGAAGTAGTAGGGCTTCCTTCCGAGCGGGATCCTCCTTGAACCCCGTACCGGGGACCGCTGTCCGTGGTGCCCGTACCTCGCTCCGAGAGAGCGACCATCCTCTGGGGGAAGCCAGCCAGGAGTTAAAGGTGGTAATTTTGGGTCTCGTACCCCTCCCCGACCCTGAGTCAGGGTCGCTAGGCGCTTTCCCATCCGGCTTTCCATCCGGGGGGGTAGGGTCGGGCTGTTTGGGTACCACGCTGTCCTGCGGGTCTTCCTTCGGGTCGTTGTTATCCCCTCCGTCTTGCATAGCTGTCCAGAAACGGCACAGGAGCAGTACGGGGAGGCAAAGACTTGCAACTTAATGTGAGAGTTCCCAACCGAGCTGTGCAAACTTCATAAAATCACTTGCTCAGACGTGGATGCAGAAACAAGTTTATTGAAGGCTTCAGACAGTATAGGTCAAACACTAGTAGAAAGTTGCAAGTGAGCAAGACTCCAAAACTACAGAATTATATCCCCTACAGGGTACCAAAGTTCACACCTATGTTATGGGAAACTACAAGACAGATGGGTACAATACAGACATCAATCGACCCCAGAGGCCTTGTTAGGGCTATCAGGTCTCCAAGGCCGAATCTGGCATAAGGGAGTGAATCAAAGCGCAGCAGGGGAGACATCCGTTAGAGGGGAGGCATTCCAGCCAGGGCCTGACTGATATGGCGCCTGAACCCAGGAAGCGCCAAACGGTGTGAACTGCTTTTACGAGTTCAGAAGGTGGGGGGAACTGGGACTAGAGACAGATACATGCAGACCCTCACAGGTTAGGGTTAGGGGGTTAGGGTTAGGGGTTAGGGTTAGGGTTGGTTTTGGTGTTGGGCCAGGGTTAGGGTTAGGGTTAGGTGGGGTCAGGGTTAGGGGGGTTAGGGTTAGGGGTAAGGTTACATGGGTTAGGGGGGGTTGGGTTAGGGGTTAGGGTAAGGGTTAGGGTAAGGGTTAGGGTGGTTAGGGTTAGGGTGAGGGGTTAGGGTTGGGGTTAGGGTTGGGGTTAGGGTTGGGTTAGGGTTAGGGTTAGAAGTAGGATTAGGGTTACGATTAGGGTTCGGGTTAGGATTAGGATTAGCGTTAGGGTTAGGGTTTGGATTAGGGTTAGGATTAGGATTAGGGTTAGAGTTAGGGTTAGGGTTAGGGTTAGGATTTGGATTAGGATTAGGGTCAGGATTTGGGTTAGGGTTAGGATTAGGACTAGGACAAGGATTAGGGGTAGGGTTAGGATTAGGGTTAGAATTAGGGTAAGGATTAGGGTTAGGGTTGGGGGGTTAGGGTTAGGGGAGGTTAGGGTTAGGGTTGGGTTAGGGTTGGGTTAGGGTTAGGACTAGGACAAGGATTAGGGGTAGGGTTAGGGTTAGGGTTGGGGGGGTTAGGGTTAGGGTTAGGGGGGTTAGGGTTAGAGGTTAGGGTTAGGGTTAGGGTTGGGGTTAGGATTAGAGTTGGGGTTAGGGTTAGGGTTAAAGGTTAGGGTTAGTGTTAGGGTTGGAGTTAGGGTTAGGGTTGGGTTAGGGTTTGGGTTGGGTTGGGGTTAGGGGGTTAGGGTTAGGGGGGTTAGGTTTAGGGTTAGGGTAGGGGTTAGGGTTAGGGTTAGGGGGGTTAGGGTTATTGTTAGGGTTAGGGTTAGGGGGGTTAAGGGTTAGGGTTAGGTTTAGGGTTAGGGTTGGGAGTGGGGGCTAGGATTAGGGTTAGGGTTGGGTAAGGGTTAGGGTTGGGTTGGGTTAGGGTTGGGGTTGGGGTTAGGGGTTGGGGGTATGGTTAGGGGTTGGGGTTGGGGGTATGGTTAGGGATAGGGTTAGGGTTGGGGTTAGGGTTAGGGGGGGTTAGGGTGAGGGTAAGGGTAGGGTTAGGGTTGGGTTAGGGTTAGGGTTGGGTTAGGGATAGGGTTTGGGTTAGGGTTAGGGTTGGGTTAGGGTTGGGTTAGGGTTAGGGTTAGCGTTAGGGTTGGGTAGGGTTAGGGTTGGGTTAGGGATAGGGATAGGGTTGGGTTAGGGTTGGGTTAGGGTTAGGGTTGGGTTAGGGTTGGGTTAGGGTTAGGGGTTGGGGTTAGAGTTAGGGTTCGGGTAAGTTTAGGGTTAGGGTTTGGTTAGGGTTGGGTTGGGTTGGGGTTAGGGGTAGGGTTAGGGGGTGGGGTGGGGGTTAGGGGGTTAGGGTTTGGGTTAGGGTTAGGGTTGGGTTCGGGTTGGGGTTCGGGTTGGGTTAGAGTTAGAGTTAGGGGTTTGTGTTGGGGTTGGGGGTAGGGGTAGGGTTGGGTTGGGGTTGGGGTAGGGTTAGGGTTAGAGTTAGGGGTTGGGGTTAGGGTTAGGGTTGGTTTGGGGTTGGGGTTAGGGTTAGGGGGGGTTAGGGTTAGGGTTAGGGTTGGGTTAGGGTTGTGTAAGCTCCTGACCCTTAGAACCAGAAATCACCACAGAGTCATATAGAATCCAAGCAGATGGCTTTTACTGGTCAAAAAGGCAATACAGTGCAAACAGGAAAGTATGGCAGCTATGAGGGTTTCACTAGCTGGAGGATAATATAAGGCAGTAAATGGCGGGAGATTACAAAGCATCAATAACGCACAAACAGAATACACTTTCCCAGGGGTAGCATTCCCAGGCTTTGGTATGTGAGGCCGACCTTGAGTCTAGACAGTTCAGCACAGATACAGAGGCAATACTGAAACCGAGATAGCAGCCTGACATCCTGCTCCCCTTAAGACCCCCTCCCATTCTGCAAGGGGGCTGGTCTATCCGGGTAGGCAACGTGAAAGGCATTGATGAGTTTGGGGGCGGAAACATCTCGTGCGCGAACCCACTCATCATAGGCAGGGGGGAAGTGTTTCCAACGGACTAAATACTGTAGATTTCCATGGTGAATGCGAGAGTCAAGGATCTTGGAGACCTCGAAGTGTTCTTCCCCCCCCCCCCACCATAATGGGCTGTTCGGGAGGCGGATCTGGATGCCATTGTGGGGAAGCAATATGGGGTTTCAGGAGGCTAATGTGGAAAACGGGATGCACACGCCTCAGGGTTTTGGGGAGAGCTAGTTCCACGGTGACAGGATTTATGATCCGTGTGATGGGGAATGGGCCAATGAATTTAGCATTGAGCTTATGGCACGGCCGGGTGGAACGTAGATTCTTGGTGGAAAGGTAGACCAAGATACCCACTCGCAGATCACCCCCGGGGGAACGATGTTTATCGGCCTGCGCTTTGTACTTGCGCTTGGCTCGGTTGAGATTGCTAATGAGCCAGGGCCAAGTGGTACGGAGGGTGTGCGCCCAGGAGGCAATGTCGGGGTCCCCCTCTCCCTCCATATCATTTCTTGGAGTAACAGGACCGAAATCTTGTCCATACACCGCATAAAACGGGCTAAAACCTGTAGATTGATGCACAGCATTATTGTAGGCATATTCTGCAAAAGGTAACAGTTCAACCCAGTTATCTTGGTGGTAGTTGACATAACAGCGCAAATAACATTCAAGTACAGCATTAACACGTTCAGTTTGACCATCTGTTTGGGGATGGTATGCACTAGACAATCCTTGCTCCACCCCCACCAACTTGAGGAATGCTTTCCAAAATTTAGAAACGAAACCACTGCCGCGGTCACAGATTATTTTGCGCGGAAACGAATGTAATCGGAAGATATGTGTCACGAAAAGGCGGGCCAACTTTTGAGCAGAGGGGATCCCTGCGCATGGAATTAAATGGATTTGCTTAGAAAATAAATCAGTAACAACCCACAACACAGTTTTTCCCCCGCTGAGAGGGAGATCAGTCATAAAGTCCATAGCAATCACTTCCCACGGTTTGCTGGGTGTTTCCAGAGGTTGCAGCAGCCCCGGGGGTTTGCCCTGCGATCGTTTCATTGTGGCGCAAACAGGACAGCTGCGAATGAAAGAGTCAATGTCGGAACGCATCCCCCCCCACCAAAATTGTCTGCGCAATAAGTGAAGAGTCTTCAGAAACCCAAAGTGTCAGCTGTTTTTACTCCATGAGCCAAGTGTAACACGTCTTTTCGGAGCGCTTTGGGCACGTATAATTTTGAGTCTTTGTACCAAGAGCCCCCTTGTTCTATTACATCAGGAGGTAGGGTGTGATTGGAGCGTTCTAAAAGGCAATGGTCCCGAAGGGAATTTAAAAAGGATTCGGAAATGGGAACCTTGGCGGGTACCTCCCCCCCGGCATTAGTGGTCTTAGGAATAGTTATGGGGGTAGCGCTTACGTGCGGTGGTGCGCAGCCTGCAGGCAGCAGGGCAGCCGGTGGGGTTGGAGGGGTGGAATCGCTGGTTCGTTGCCGTTGTGGGGGCGGCTGGGTAGCCGGTGGGGTTGGCGGAGCTTGTGTGCTGGGTATGGTGTGCTGCTGCTGGGATCGAGTTTGCACGGCCAGTACAGGAAGGGCTCCTCTTTGCGTAGGGGTGAACAGAGAGTTGGTTGGCCTCTCGAGTTTGGCCGGGTATTGAGGTAACCGGGAGAGGGCATCTGCGAGAACGTTTTGCTTCCCAGGGACATGCTTTAGGACGAAACGAAACTGAGCAAAGAATTCCGCCCAACGTTGTTGTTTTGCCGATAGTTTATGGGACCCCGTGAGGGCAGCTAGATTTTTGTGATCGGTCCAAACCTCAAAGGGGACTTTAGACCCCTCTAAGAATTGTCTCCATAAAGTCAGTGCATGGTGAACGGCCGCTGCCTCTTTCTCCCAAATGGGCCAGTTTAATTGTGCGTGCGCAAATTTCCTCGAAAAGTAAGCGCAAGGGTGAAGGAGACCATCCGGACCTTTCTGGAGGAGAGCCCCTCCCATAGCTACATCGGAGGCATCGACTTGGACGATAAACATTTGATTTGGGTCCGGGTGCTGTAGCACAGGTTCCGAAGTGAAGAGGCGTTTGAGAGCCACAAAAGCGGCTTGGCATTGATCAGTCCACAGGATTTTCGTGGAGGGTAAGGTAGCTGAGCTTGCTTTTCCTTTGGTTTTTAGCAGGTCAGTGATGGGTAGAGCCACTTGGGCGAAGTTAGGGATGAACCCTCGATAGAAGTTTGCAAATCCCAGAAACTGTTGTACTTGCTTGCGATTAGTGGGGGGAGTCCAATCGAGAACGGACTGGACTTTGACAGGATCCATGCGGAGACCTTGGTGGGAGATTATGTATCCCAAAAACGTGAGTTTGCTTTGATGAAACTCGCATTTAGCCAGTTTTGCAAAAAGTTGGTCTGCAGAACCTCTCGGACCAGAGCTACATGCTCTTCCATGTTTTTTGAATAAATAAGAATATCATCCAAATAAACCACCACCCCGCGATATAGCAAGTCATGAAGGATTTCGTTGATAAGTTGCATGAAGACCCCCGGAGCCCCTTTTAATCCGAACGGCATCACGAGGAATTCATACATTCCGAAACAGCTAGAGAAGGCAGTGAGGTGCTCATCCCCTTCGCGGATACGGACTCGGTAGTAGGCTTCCACCAAGTCCAATTTGGAGAATACCCGCCCCTCCTGTAACTGTCCCAAAATATCAGATATTAATGGGATAGGATAGGCGTTGGTTTGGGTAACTGCATTGAGTTTTCTGAAGTCAATGCAAAGGCGAAGGTCGCCCTCCTTCTTTCGGACGAAAAACGCGGGGGCTGAGTTCGGGGCATTCGATGGGCGAATGAACCCTCTGGCGAGGTTTTTGTCTAGGAAGTCCCGGAGAACAGTGCGCTCGGAAGCGCTCATGGGGTAAATCTTACTTTTGGTTAATGTGCAATCCTTGACCACTTCAATTGCACAGTCCGAGGCCCGTTGGGGGGGGCAAGGCATCACATTCTTTAAGGTCGAAGACATCCGCAAAGTCCCGGTATACGTTAGGTAGGATCGGAGGTGCTGGGACATCGGAGGTTAATGCTGGGACGGGCGGATATAACAGCGCAAAGCGCTGCCGATGCTGGTCGCAAGTGGGACTAGCGAAGGAGATAGTGTTTGTTTCCCAGTCAATACTGGGACTATGTCCTTTAATCCAGTTAATTCCCAAGACCACTTCAAATCGGATAGGGGCTATAGTGAAGTCTATTTGCTCCCAGTGGGAGCCAATTCCCATCGCTATCCCTATGGTACGGTGATCAACTGGACCCCCCTGGAAATGGCTCCCGTCCATTTGGGCAAATTGGACAGGGGCTGGTAAAGCCTCAGATTCGGCTTTGAGTGCAGCAAAAGTGGCTTCGCTTATGAGAGTACGACAGCAGCCGGAGTCAATGAGTGCTTTGACGGGTAGTTGGGGGCCACCGTTATGGTGTTGTAAAACTGCATCTACGTAGACGGTAGAGTCCACTTCTTTGATTTTAGTGGGAGCATTTGGTTTAGCAGGAGTATCTGCAGAGGTCTGTGGAGACGCTCCACTCACCACAGACCGGAGCCGTTTTTTGACAAGTCAAGGGGAGATTCCAAGTTTAAGGCTGGAGAATTCCATGGGTTTTCTTCATCCGAGGAGGGAAAGTTGTCCCCCAATGGGGCACTTGTAATCCGAGACCCGGCGGGGTCGTTTGTAGTAGGCAGGGAGGCTAGGTCTCCAGCATGGAGTGCAGAGGGTGTGGGTCTTCCCGGCGCTGCGCTGCGGGTGGCCGCGGTGCCTCTGCATGGTGGACGACCTCTGGCTCGGGTTATCGTGCTGGGACGAAATAATTCAGGGCGGTGTGGGCAAACAGCTGCAAAGTGGCCCATTTCTCCGCAAGTGAGACAGGCACCTCTCTGAAATCGGGCTTCACGTTCTTGGGGTGGACGTGTAGGATTTCGTGGAATGGGCGGTGGCGCCTTGGGTTTTTGGGTGCTTTTTTCCTTGTGCTTTTGACGGACAAGAGAAATAAAGCGTCGGCGGCTTTCCACTTCCTCGGCCAATAGAATCCACTCTTCAAGGGTATCGGGATCACCCCGCATGTATGACCAGTTCAGAACATCAGGGTGCAAGGCTTCCCTAAAATGGTGAATTAGGGTGGCCTCGGGCCAACCCACAATTTTACTCGCCAGTCGTTGAAATTCATCGGCAAATTCTCGAACTGGAGCAGAGCCCTGTCTTAGTTGTAAGAGTTCCGCTTTGGCTCGTTCCCCCAGAAAGGGGTCTTCAAACCTCCTTCTCAGAGCAGTCATGAAGTTGTTGAGGGAACGTATAGAGCGGGAGCGGGTATCGAACTGGAGGACCATCCAGTCAGCTGCTTTACCTGTCAGAAGGGAAGCCACATAGCGCACCTGGCTGTCCTCCGTGGGGAAAAGTTGCCCTTGTTCTCGCATATAGCTGTCCACTTGATGCAAGAAACAAGGCAGAGTCTCGATAGATCCGTCGTACGTAGTTCTCAATTTGAGTTGCTTCCAAGGACCGGGTGCAGGCTGACCCGGTTGCACGGGTGGTCCGGGTGGAGGAACAACGGGCGCTCCGGGAGGCAGGAGTGGAGCAGGTACATTAGCGGGTGGCTGGACGGGCACCCCCTGACCCGGTATCGGAGCAGGCTGTACTTGGGCTAGCAGGGCTTGTTGTAATTGCCTGTTATCCTGAAGCATACGCTCCATTAGCTCTTGGAGTTGATCAACACGGTCGGTGAGCTCCCGATTCTGGGCTCGTAAGAGGTGAACATCCTCGTTTGGGCCACCGGTAAGATGAGGCTTGCCAGTTCGGAAACTCGTGGCCCATTGAGAGCTGTCCCCATAGAGATCCTCGTCCTCAGACTCTCCGGAGTCTCGGCGTCGGTCAGCAAGGCGGCGTGCGCGTTGGGTCGTGCGCGACGGGACAAACGCCGGGGAAAAAGAGAGACCTAGTAGTCCTTGTACAGTGTCCTTGGGGCGAGTATCCATTTTCGCCCGATCCTTTGCGGCCAGAGCCTCGGCTGATGCCTTAGCTGCTTCAGCAGCTTCTTTATCCTTTGCGGCCACAGCTTCGGCTGCGGCCTTAGCCGCTTCGGCGGCTTCCTTATCCGCAAGTACTTTGGCGTTCTCAAGTCTCAGGGCAGCCTCTGCCGTAACACGCGGTAAAAGCTCCGTTTCCAGGAGTGTGAGTATGGGGTCGGATTCCCCGCCGAGCAATGGTTGTAATCGAACTGCCAGCGCGGGTGCCTCGGCTCCAAATGTCGAGGTCAAACATTGAGCCAAGGTGGCCACCGGGGTGTCCTTTGTACATTCCACAAGGAGAAGAGCAGTGCGAATAGCGACCCGCTTGGCTTCAGCTTGACAGCTGGCCGCATCAGGTATTAGGGAAAAACCCTCCTGCGGGGCACCTGCCATGGCAGCGTTTCCCAGGGTAACAGAACTAGAGGGAAGAGTCCCCCGAGAAATAAGATTGTCCAAAAGTCCAGTTAGTACTTGTAAGTCCTCAGTTGCCAACCGGGCATCGTCCAGTAATTGATCCAAATCCTGAAGATCTAAATGAGTATTAGTATCCTCAGACGTCAACATCCAGAGAACCCCTCTTAGAGATTGCCACTGTTCCTGTACCAGTCCCCTTAAGCGGCAAACCTCTCGGGTAGTTCGAAAAAGTTCAATGACTGTGTCCTGTAACAGGGTGGGATCCTCCAGAGAGGAATCCAGGGTAGTAGGTCACTCGGAGAGCCTCCCAGCTCCCATCCAAGTGGCAGGCGAACCCCCCTTGGGCTCCAGCCTGGCTAGTAGTACAATGAAGAAGGTGAGATAGCTGCCATAATGTAAGCTCCTGACCCTTAGAACCAGAAATCACCACAGAGTCATATAGAATCCAAGCAGATGGCTTTTACTGGTCAAAAAGGCAATACAGTGCAAACAGGAAAGTATGGCAGCTATGAGGGTTTCACTAGCTGGAGGATAATATAAGGCAGTAAATGGCGGGAGATTACAAAGCATCAATAACGCACAAACAGAATACACTTTCCCAGGGGTAGCATTCCCAGGCTTTGGTATGTGAGGCCGACCTTGAGTCTAGACAGTTCAGCACAGATACAGAGGCAATACTGAAACCGAGATAGCAGCCTGACAGGTTGGGGTTGGGGTTAGGGTTGGGTTAGGGTTAGGGGTTGGGGGTAGGGTTAGGGGTTAGGGTTAGGGTTAGGGGGGTTAGGGTTAGGGGGGGTTAGGGTTAGGGGTTGGGGATAGGGTTAGTGTTAGGTTTGGTGTTGGGGTTAGGGTTAGGGTTATGGTTAGGGGGTTAAGGGGTTAGGGTTTGGGGGTTAGGGTTAGGGTTGGGTTAGGGTTGGGTTAGGGTTGGGGTTGGGGTGTGGGTTAGGGTTAGGGTTACGGTTAGGGGGGTTAGGGTTAGTGGTAGGGGTAGGGTTAGGGTGGGGTTAGGGTTATGGTGGGGGTTAGGGTTAGGGTTAGGGTTGGGTTAGGGTTAGGGTTGGGTTTGGATTAGGGTTAGGATTAGGATTAGAGTTAGGGTTAGGGGGGTTAGGGTTAGTGGTAGGGGTAGGGTTAGGGTGGGGGTTAGGGTTATGGTGGGGGTTAGGGTTGGGGTTAGGATTGGGGTTGGGGTTAGGATTAGGATTAGGGTTAGGAGTAGGATTAGGGTTACGATTAGGGTTAGGGTTAGGGTTGGGTTGGGTTAGGGTTGGGTTAGGGTTGGATTAGGGTTGGGTTAGGGTTAGGGTGGGTTAGGGTTCGGGTTAGGTTTAGGGTTAGGGTTACGGTTAGGGTTAGGTTAGGGGTTAGGGTTGGGTTGGGTTAGGATTAGGATTAGGGATAGGATTACGGTTAGGGTTAGGGGCAGTGTCAGGGTCAGGGTTAGGGGTTACGGTTAGGGTGAGGGGTTAGGGTTATGGGGTTAGGGTTAGGTTTAGGGTTAGGGGTTAGGGTTAGGGGGTTAGGGTTAGGGGGTAAGGGTTAGGCTAAGGGTTTGGGTTAGGCGTTAGGGTTACGGTTGGGTTAGGGTTAGGGTTGGGGTTAGGGATGGGGGTAGGGGTTGGGGTTGGGGTTGGGTTAGGGATAGAGTTAGGGGTTGGTGTTGGGGTTAGGGGTAGGGTTAGGGTTGGGTTCGGGTTGGGGTTGGGTTAGGGGTTGGGGTTGGTGGTAGGGGTAGGGTTAGGGGTTAGGGTTAGAATTAGGTAAGGATTAGGGTTAGGGTTAGGGTTTGGGGCGGTTAGGGTTAGGGTTAGGGGGGGTTAGGGTTAGGGGTTGGGGTTGGGGTTAGTGTTAGGTTTGGGGTTATGGTTAGGGTTGGGTTAGTGTTAGGGGGGTTAGGGTTAGGGGGTTAAGGGGTTAGGGTTAGGGTTAGGGGGTTAGGGTTAGGGTTGAGTTAGGGTTGGGTTAGGGTTAGGGTTGGGGTTAGGGTTAGGGTTGGGTTAAGGTTAGGATCAGGGTTAGGGTTGGGTTAGGATTATAATTAGGGTTAGGGTTAGGGGGGTTAGGGTTAGTGGTTGGGGTAGGGTTAGGGTGGGGGTTAGGGTTAGGGTTAGGATTAGGATTATTGTTAGGGTTAGGGTTAGGGTTAGGATTAGGGTTAGGGGGGTTAGGGTTAGTGGTAGGGGTAGGGTTAGGGTGGGGGTTAGGGTTACGGTGGGGGTTAGGGTTCGGGTTGGGGTTAGGATTAGGGTTAGGGTTAGGAGTAGGATTAGGGTTACGATTCGGGTTAGGGTTAGGGTTGGGTTAGGGTTGGGTTGGGTTAGGGTTAGGGTTGGGTTAGGGTGGGTTAGGGTTCGGGTTAAGGTTAGGTTTAGGATTAGGGTTGGGTTAGGGTTAGGGGTTAGGGTTGGGGTAGGGTTAGGGTTGGGGTTGGGGTTGTTGTAGGGTTGGGGTTGGGGTAGGGTTAGGATTAGGGTTGGGATTAGGGTAGGGATTAGGGTTAGGGTTAGGATTAGGGTTAGGATTAGAATTAGAATTAGGATTAGAGTTAGGATTAGGATTAGGATTTGGGTTAGGATTAGGGTTAGGATTTTGGTTAGGATTAGCCTTAGAATTAGGGTTAGGGTCAGGGTTAGGGTTAGGGTTATGGTTGCGTTGGGGTTAGTGTTAGTGTAAGGTTTAGGGTTAGGTTTTGGGTTTGGGTTAGGGTTAGGGTCTGGGGTTGGGGTAGGGTTTGGGTTAGGGTTGGGTTAGGGGTTAGGGTTAGGGTTAGGGGAAGGCATATGCCAACGTGGTCTCAGAGGAATAGTGGGGTGGGGGGAGAGGGAGGGCAGAGTCAGCATCTGTCTCATCACTCCCCCTCCGGCCTCTGTCCCCCTTCAGCTCCGCCGTGGAATCCAAGAGCACAGTCAGCATCCTGGACGACATCGGCAGCATGTTCGATGACCTCGCGGACCAGCTGGATGCCATGTTGGAATGAGAGCCGGAGACTTCCGGTGGTGCTGCTGGGGAGAGCACTCCATTTCCCCAGGTCGTCCTGGGAGAAATCCAAGTTTGCGTTACTTCTGGGGTACATAGATACCCCAATCCGACCCTTGCAAGTGGGTTGGAAAGCAGGAATTCCCTGCAGCCCGCAAACGCGGTTTGACCTCCTAGGCACTCTGAGGGGGCTTTTTTAAGCCCCTCGGAGTCCTGGACGCCGGTCCTGCGAGGGCACTAGGGAAGGACATCGCCAAAACGCAACTTAGGCATCAAGCTCCACCCTCCACCACCTTAATACCAACATAAGGACTACATAAAGAAAAGAACCTCACCTCTTGACACCCAAGTGAGTACAAAAGAACTCTTCGTCTACCTACTGGAAACTTGAACAGACGGGGGGCTGATAAGAATATTTCTGGGACCCCCACCCCTCCTTAATCCGAACTGAAAAAGTTTGATCTGAGTTAGCCATCGGGATTAGCGACAGGAGCCTTATCAAACCGATCAGCCTAAACCATAATAAAGAGTCGGAAGGATACCTTTTGATTGACAAGAATTATCACCAATGGGTCCAAGGGAAGGGGAGGGTGATTTTTCTTCCTGATTTTCCGGCGAAAAGAATATCCTGCCACGTTTGCAGTAAGGGAGTGCCTGGAACGGAAGACCCTCTATAACACCCTCTCTATCATCGGAACTAAAACAACAGGAAGTAGTCGTAGGACTGATTACGCGTCGCACTCGAGTTACTCTGAAATCATTCCTGAAGGAATAACCATTGAGAAGAGGCGGTAGAAGGTCCACGGCACTAGCAACTTCCTGTATACTTCCTGATCAGCCCGACCTAGAGCGACCGAAAAAACTCACTGGTATTTTAAAACTTTAAAATGCAATTTTAGAGCTAATTTCGACTCTTTTCAACCCGAAAAAATTATAAGGCTGATGTTTGAATCATTATCTTTTAATTAGTACTTTAAAGGCCCTGTCTGTGGACATGTATTTTACCAGCTTCTTATGAATGTAAATGTCGGGAACTCGACCCCGCTCTGGCTCACTACACAGCCCTGCCTATACTAAACTAAGGGAATCACTACAAACCTCAACCATGGAAAAAAAATTACAGGACATGCTAACTAAACAAACAGAGGCAACAAATAAACAGTTTGAACAGATGTCTACACAGATGGCACAGTTGACTTCCATGATGACAAATCTTGGTCAAGCATCCCAAGCTATTAATCAGAAGTTGGATGTGGTTACAGGAGACTTGAAAGAAGTAAAAACTCAAATGACTGTTATGAAGACAGATATGCAAGCGATGGATGCATCAATTAAGAAAGTGATGGATGAGCATAAGGATACAAAGAAAAAATTAACAAGTCAAGAAAAACAGATTGAAACAATACAAACTGATCAGATGGCGGCAAAAAATCAAATGGCAATGATGGAGATGAGAGTGAGAGAGACTAACCTTCGTATATGCAACTTTCCAGATATGATGGGAGACAATAAAGAAACTGCACTACCAAATTTGGCCTACTTATTTCAGATAGATGAACAAGAATTAAAACAAGCCATTAACAGAGTATACAGGATACCATTACCTGCTAGAATGAGGAGATCTAGGCCAAGAGATTTGATGATAGTGTTTTATGACACTAGAGTTAAAGATAAGATTATGAAGATACACTATGAAAATCCAGTGTCAGCAGGAGATTCCCCTCTCATATTACTGAAAGATATTCCAAGGCATCTACTTTCACAGAGGAACAACTACAAAGATTTTGTGTCTACATTGAAAGCTAATGGTATCAAATACCGTTGGATCATGCCACAAGGCTTGGCTTTTACCTACAAGGAAGTGAAAACGACAATTCTATCTCAAGCAGATGTGGGGAAATTTCTGAGAAAGTATAAAATGGACCTTAAAGAATTACCTGGGGAGAAGGAGGAAGAAGAAGAGGAAGAAGAAGAGGCACAAGGTGCAGAAGGAGGTACCAAATTATAGACTTTTTACTCTGTTAAAAATACTACACTATGGCAAAAGCAATTTCTTGGAATGTAAATGGACTGAATGAGAAAACTAAAAGGGCTAGAATTTTCAAATATCTACAGAAATATAAATACTCCCTAATTTGTCTACAAGAGACTCACATAGCTTCAAAGCACAAAAAATATTTGGAGAAACAGATGCTTGGACAAGCATTTATTGCCTCAGCTAAAACTAAAACAAAGGGAGTGGTAATTTATGCCCACCCCAGTCTTTATCCAGAATTATTATACAAAGATAATGAAGGAAGAATTGTAATTATTAGAACTAAAATATTGGGACAAAGGACAATAGTGGTTGGAATTTATGCACCCAATGAAGGGAAAAAATCCTTCTACGAAAATCTACATGATTTGATAGCCCAACATGCAAAAGATCAAATCTTATTGATGGGCGATTTCAATGGAGTTACTCTCCCATCATAGGACAAAAAATCAAAAGCAAAAGACATCAATGACGGATGCTTACCTAAAACTTTCTTTACTATGGCTTCAGAATTAGAACTACAAGACATTTGGAGAACAATGAATACAACTGCTAAAGAATACACTTTTTATTCAGCGAGACACGATTCACACTCCAGAATCGATATGATATGGGCCAGTAAATCAATTTTCACTCAGTTACGTAAAATCCATATTTTACCCAGAACTTTTTCTGATCATAATCCTGTTACTTTTGATTGGAACAATAAACAAGCATTTAGATGGCGAATGAATGATAAACTTCTAAAAGACAACAAGATACATAAGGAATTACAGGTCTTAATGAAAGACTTTTTTGAAATTAATCTTAATGGGGAAACTTCTTTAAATACAGTTTGGGATGCATTCAAAGCTGTTCTGAGAGGCTTTATGATACAGAAACATT
Organism: Euleptes europaea; assembly: GCF_029931775.1. Taxonomy (NCBI): domain Eukaryota; kingdom Metazoa; phylum Chordata; class Lepidosauria; order Squamata; family Sphaerodactylidae; genus Euleptes; species Euleptes europaea. The sequence goes on from NC_079322.1 coordinate 80,162,225, forward strand.
CGGCTTGGAAGAAGACTCAATTACAATTTACAAACAATTTACTTTGGAATTTACAAAATTTGGAACAGAAATTGGTAACGGTAACACAGGAAGAGGAGAAAAGAGAAATTCAAATAAAGATTTCTGCATCTAAACATCAATTAAGTTTGGTAATAATGGAGGAAATGAATAAAAACTTGAAACTTGCTAAACAAAAGCATTTTGAATATGCAAATAAACCAGGAAAACTTTTAGCAACACAATTGAAGGACGCATTCCAAAAAAAGGTTATAACAAAAATTCAAACTGTTAAAGGACCAGTCTATTCAACTTCAGAAATTCAGAAAGAATTTGTTTCATTTTATTCTAAGTTATATCAGAAAGAAAACACTCCAAAACAGAAAATAGATAAATTCCTAAACTCAATACAGATGAAAGCTTTGTCAATGACCCAGAGAGAATGTATGGAAGCTCCAGTAACAAGGGAAGAAATACAAGAAGCAATATTGAGACAAAAAACGGATAAAACACCTGGACCAGATGGAATTACTGCACTATTTTATAGAACATTTAGTGACAATTTAGTTGGATTTTTTGGCTTACTTTACAATGCAATTTTGGAGGAGGGAACATCCCCGGAGACTTGGTCGCATGCATTTATATCATTGATACCTAAAGAAGGAAGGGATCCAGAAAAAACATCCAATTATAGACCTATATCGCTGTTAAATGTGGATTACAAAATTTTTGCTTCGGTTTTGGCATGTAGGATAAAACAATTCATTAAGGATCTTATACACGAAGACCAAGCAGGTTTCATACCAGGAAGGCAAATAAAAGACAATGTAAGAATCTTACTAGACTCACTGGAATATTATGACCAGAATATCCAACAAACTGCGGCTTTTGTATTTTTGGATGCAGAAAAAGCCTTTGATATGGTCTCTTGGAACTTTTTGAAAAGGATTTTGGATAAATTGAATTTTGGAGATCGTTTTCAGAAAGGTATATCGGCTATTTATACCTCCCAACAGGCTAAAATTTTGGTCAATGAATCAATGTCAGACAATTGCCAAATCACGAAAGGGACCAGATAGGGATGTCCCTTGTCTCCACTTTTATTTTTGTTGGTGTTGGAACCGCTATGTGTGAAACTAAGAAGTATGGAGGACATCCGCGGGTTAAGAATTAAAAAACATGAATTTAAATTGAGAGCATTCGCGGATGACCTACTGTTAATTTTGGAGAACCCAACACAGTCAATGAATATACTTCGGGAGACTTTGGACGATTTTGGGAAAATATCAGGCTTCAAAGTGAATCAAGAAAAAACAAAGATAATATTTAAAAATTTACCGGAAACACAGCAACAGGAATTTATATCATATACTGGTTGGGAGAAAGCCAACAAAGTTAAATACCTGGGAATTTGGATTACTGCAAAGAATAAAGATTTGATAACCAACAATTACCTCAAGTTATGGGGTAAGATTAAAACTGATATGATTATATGGTCAAATAAAAAATTGTCACTAATGGGACGTATTTCAACGATACAAATGAATGTCTTACCAAGGATGCTCTTCTTATTCCAAAATTTGCCAATAATATCACACACTAAATATTTTGATACTTGGAGGAAAGACATTTCAAACTTCATCTGGCAAGGGAAAAAACCAAGGACTGCTTATAAATACTTGGTGGATCTAAAAACTAGAGGAGGTTTAGCACTGCCTAATTTTCAACTCTACGCTGAAGCGGTAGCTTTAGTATGGCTAAAAGACTGGATGAATTTGTCAAATATACGTTTGCTAGACTTGGAAGGTTATAATAACTTAAGTGGATGGCATGGCTATTTGTGGTATGATAAAATTAAGTTACAAGCAACATTTCGTAATCATATAATCAGGTCCTCTTTACTTCGTATCTGGATGAGATATAAACACATCTTGGAACCAGAAACACCGATGTGGATATCGCCTCAAGAAATGCTAACATTGCGCCCACTTAGACCAGACAAATTTATTACTTATCAAGATCTAATTAATTGGGACGGAAAGAAATGCTCACTAAAAGACTTTCAACTTCTTAAGGATGATTTACAATGGCTCCAATACTATCAAATTAAATCAGTTTTTGTACAAGATGCTAAAAAAGGTTTCTCTAAAGAAAAATCTTCTTTTCAAAGGATTTTACTAGATAATAACACAAAACTGATTTCTAAAATGTATAATCTCCTTTTAACAATATATTGTGAGCAGGATACGATTAAACCAACTATGATCGACTGGGCTCAAAATGTGGGACATGATATTGCTTTAAATAAATGGGAACGACTATGGTCCAAAGATCTAAAAGGAATAAAAGCACAGTCAGTGCGAGAAAACATTTATAAAATGATGTATAGATGGTATTTAACACCTAAGAAAATTGCAAAGATTTATAAAACAATGTCCCCTATCTGTTGGAAATGTAACAAAGAAATTGGTTCCTTTTATCACATGTGGTGGACCTGTGACAAAGCTAAAGATTTTTGGGACATGATCTATAATGAATTGAGACTAATACTACAAAAGAATATACCCAAAACACCAGAAATGATGTTATTGAGTATAATTCCAGATGACTTATCAACACAAAGAACCTTTTTGATTTATGCCACAACAGCTGCGAGATTGCTATATGCAGCGAAATGGAAAGGGTTAGAAATTCCTGAGAAAAAAGACTGGATTGTTAAAATGTTTGAAGTGGCAGAAATGGCAAAACTCACAGCTATTCTAAATGAAGAAAATGACGCTCGGTTTTTGGGGGAATGGGGGGCGTGGATGCATTATTGTGAATATGAGTTAAAATTGGGAAGAATGGAAGAATATTTTCTAATCTGATCCAGAGGATTATTTTTGGTCTTTTTTATAATGAATAAGCATAATTATATTTACTAACAGATTATGGTTTTTTTTAATATATGGTATTGATAGATTATTAAGATTAGATTAACTACGACGGGATGAACTTTTTATTAAGAGGCAGATAGAGGTGAAGGGGAAGTCAAAATTTTCCATTTCTTTTTTTTCTTCTCTATTATATGTTATGGAATTATAACAACTTTAGGCTAGAATTGAAATTTTATATTGTCATAGATGTTGTTTATTGCAATGGAAAATTTCTAGTATAAAACCCAATAAAATTTATATATATATAAAAAAAAGGAATGAGAGCCGGAGAACCCCCCGGGCCAACCTCAGGATCTGCCAAGGGCACCAAGGGCACAGGTCGCCTCCACGAGTATCGTCCCATCCCCCCAAACTCCCCCCTCACCCGCCGTCTTTTTAGGGTTTGCACAAAGAAGATAAGATTACCTCAGGATTGTGCTGAAACAAATGGGAGGTGCTTGGGAAAGGCTTTCCTTGGGACCAGTTTTGCCAAAGCAAAACACAACAAATGAAAGGGAATTCCCTCCGCTGTGTTGCCCCTGTTTTTCTAGCTTAACCACCTGCTGACCCTGGGGAATAAAGGACAGCTGGAATTCTCCCCCAAACGAGGCGGAAGGCCGCCGTGCCTCGTTCTGGCCAGGAGGATCCTGGTCTGCGGGCTGAACGTCATCTGGCGACTTTCTCCGGGCCCGACGGCAGCCGCGCGATCTGTTTCGGCTCAGCCTGCCACGCGTCTCTTTCTTGATGAACCGGGAAGGCGTCCCTGACCTATCTCCAAGATTGAAGTCCTTCCCCCCCCCACCTTGTATGACAGTCCCTACAAGCGATCAGAATGTGGCACAAATAAGTCTTCAGTCTTTGCTGCTTTCTGTTCTCGTTTTCCACTTGGGTTGGCCGTTCTGTCCCGGTGACCCTCTTGCCTTTTGTGTCGGTCTCGTCCCAAGACTGAGCGCCGCCCTTCTCGCTGTGCCCTGCTGTCTCGGTTCCTGCCCCTGTCTGCCATTGTTGGGTGGGGTGGGGTGGGGGAGCGCTGGAAGAGGCGGGGGTGGGGAGATGCCCAAGGGAAGCCGTCAGCCCAGGGCGAGGGGGTGGGGCTTTTGGTGGGCTGCATGCTTCGTTTCTTTGTCCCGAAGGTGTTAGTCTTCTCCTGGTGACGATGAAGCTTGTAACTGTGGGGAGTTTTGTTCTGTTAACGAGTCCCATTTGACAAATAAGCTCCTTTTCTGTTTGTTTGTTTGTTTGTTTGCCTCGTTCCTGGCAGGTGCCGTGAAAAAGCTTTGGTATGTTTGCATGATTGATACGGTGTTGAAACTTGAAAAGAGAAAAAAAAGGAAAAAAGAAATTCTTGCAGAAGCCCACCTGTAAATACCCCCTGGCCGCCGTTGCAGCTGCCACAGAAGAATATTTATTCCTGGGGTCTTTTGGGGGGGAGGGTGGGGAGAAAGGTTAAAATATATCTCTGGGTAAACAATGGTTGTGGTTCTGAGCATGAGGGACTTTGATTGCACTTTCTCTTTGTTCCCAAAGAGCTTGTCACCTGATTAGACAATGAAGCCTTCCGTACCAGACTTCTTTCTGGGAAGGTGCACGCAGATGTGGGGAGGAGAGCGAAGTAGACAGTGGGCTGGCATGGGCTATTTATCCTGTCCAGATTTGCGGTATGTTTGGTCACAAAGCGGCACCGCCGGGGAGGGGCCAGAGGTGTTTGGCAGTAGAGACTCTTCCTCTAGGGATTTGGGGCTTGGAGACCTCTCTCTGTGTCCGCATACTCCAAATACAGTCCGTCATCTGCCAAGACGAGCACACCCGAACCTCTTCACCTATGACATAACTCAGACTCCAGAGACCTCCTTGGCTGGTATTGCTGTCGTCCAGCATGGGTACTCGGCCTACAACGTTGACGTGGGGTGGTGTGAGGTAAGAAAGACCCAACCTCGTGGAAGCCCTGCAGTGCTGGGCTCTGTGTGCCCGAGGAGCGATTGCTTCGGAACGTGCGCCCTTGTGTCTCAAAGGGAACCAGCCATGGTCGGTTGCTGGAGAGGGGGAATGGTAGTGGGGCCGAGCTGGCCAGCCAGGACTGGACGTTTTCTTGGTAAGGTGGTGCTTGTAAGGTTGAGATTCTCCATTGCTATGGAGTTCAAGGAGAGAGGCTGCTATTGAAAGACATTGGCCCAGGAACCGACATTTCTGCAGAAGTCTTGAGTGTGTCATGATGGTCCCCACTGTCATGCTGATGGACCCAGCAAATCACCTTGTCTCTCAGTTGCAGTGACAAGTAAGCGATTGAGCATCTGAATAGCCAAAGGATGATGGGAGACACAACCTCTTTGGGTGGATCCACGGGGATTCCCTCTTAACCCTTGAGGCCTTGTGGTCACTTCTCAATGGGCACATCTTATCTTAGACAAGCACAATCCAGGAATCCCAATAACGCATTACCCATCCCTACGGCGATGCGGCAACTCCGAGTTGTCAAAGCATTGATCGGCCACTCTCTTCCTGCTGGAATTTCTTGGCAATGAGAGGCCCCTCCTTTTCCCTGTCAGTGTTAAACAAAATTATTCCCATCTTGGTGAGAATCAGCATCTTTTTGCCACAGGAGAGCTCATAGCCTTCCTGGAGCCAGCATTCAGATCAAGGAGTCATTCACAGCACAGAACTTGATTCGCCTCCTTATGCATTGATCCTTGAAGTGCATTCTGAATTTTTGTAATCGCTTCTATTCTGCCCCCTCAGGCCTGCAGCCACCTTGGCCGTGGACCCGCGGCAGGGTCCCCCGAGGTTTGTAGTTTGTGGGCCAGCTGCCCTTGGGAGTCCTCGGAGAAATATTTTAACAGATTTGCAGAGGCTTGTGCTATTTTCACAATCAGGATTTGCTTCCAGAGAGGCTACGTTAGGGGTAAGCCTTAGCGTCCTTCCTCTGATAGATCTCACATGTTTTGTTACTGTGGCTTTAAACCTCCATGAGGTCAGAGGTCACATCACATCACTGTGTCCTAACAGGCCTGCCATCACCACTTAGATGTTTTGCAGATCATCTTCCCATTTCCTAGCTATTATTTGCCATCCGAAGGGACAGATGGGCCTCAGAATGCCGTCTTCTCGGCTAACGGTGCCAAACGGAAGAGTTCTGACCTCCTACATGCGCCTATCTGAGGTGGCATTTCCCCCACAAGCATCACTTTTCCGAGAGCCACCTTAACCCTTGGGGTTCCTTGTTGGCTTTAGCCCGTCAGATGTTTCAGTAATAACGGAAGCCACCGCTCATGGTTCTTTGCTCTCTTCCTCGTGTCCCATCTTCCTCTAGATCCAGAACAGTACAAGCACCCGAGATCGTTCGGAGGTCAAGGAACGAGAAGAGCTCCCACATTTCAGGATGGGAAGGCTGAACTTCAAGAGTTCAGGCCTCGTATGCCTCAAAGTTCCACCCGTATGAGCGTCTCGCACCCTTGACCAGTGGGTGAGGCGGCCTTCACAAACCAGCGTTTACTCAGGCATTTGCTGCTTTTAGGCCAAGAGGCCGGATTCTATCCTGAGCTTCCATAGGTGCGTCTCCCTTTAGAGCCGTTGTCTCACTTTGCAGATGTGGGACTGTTGTCACTCCCCTTCCAACTTGCAACTTGGGGCCTCTTTTAAGCCTCTGGGGTCTTTCTCCCTCTTCCTTTCACCATCCATCTTCTCCCACGAGAAAAACAAAGTCTAGAAGCCAGAAAGTTAGAAGTGCTGATAACAGACCCTGCCTTAGTTTGGACAGCTCGAAAGTACCAGCTGAAGATCAAAAGCTCAGGAAAACCCCCTTTGCTTCAAGTTCCCTTCTTCCCCTGGGCTACTGTCAACGTCTGGCTCCTTCAGGCACTCGGTGGCAGACACCCGGGGTTATTAATAATGCTAAGTGGGCAAAGGCCCTTCCTCTAGGTAGCAGATATGGAAAACAAAATCCACACTTTCTCTTTGGAGGGTGTAAAGGGTTGAGGGAAATAAGCTATAACATATTAAATTATTTGAGATGATTATATTGATTCAACCCCCCCCCCCCGATAGAATAAAGGAAAGAAATATATATATATGAAGAGTTAATATTATCAGTTGTATATTAAACTGTTTTAAAGAGATTTAATTGAAAGAACTAGAGTGCAGCTGGGATCCTAACCTCTGCCCTAACCTCTGACTTGTGGCGAGATCATCTTAAGGAGTAGCACAAGGTGTAAAAGATACCATTACTTTTGTTTTCAGGGCGTGTGAAATTAAGTTTCTGTTACACGGGCTTTGATTTTCTTTGCCATGTTCTTTTTACACCATTTTAGCCAAAAGTAAAGGATGTGCCTTCTTTTATGGATTATTTGGTACTATACAATCTCATCTCCTACCAGTGTATTTTCTGTTTTTGTTTTTTTTAATTTGTTTGTGCGTGTGTGCGTGGATGTAATTTTGACACACGGGCAGCTGTATACTGATGTACACACAAGGATCTGTCAAATGGCTTTTACATTGGGAATGCAATTCTGGTTTATTCTTCAGGTCTGTGTTTTTTTTTTTTTTTTAATGAGAACTGGGTGGCCACGGGTGGGGTGGGGTTGCGGGTGTCATCTGGTGACCCCTCTTTTCTCCAAGTACTGATCTCCAAAAAACGTCTGGCACAACTATGAAATTTCTTTATTAAATTAAAAAATACTTTAAAAGAACAAAAAATGAAACGACCACGTGAATATATCTGTTGTAAAGAGAGATTACAAAAAACAACAACAAGCTGTATCTTAAAAGTATTCGAAGATTCTTATGCTGGATATATATGTGTAATATATATATGAAACATATATTTTTATTAAGTTATGGAACTTGTATCGTCTGTCCATTGTCAGAGCTATGAATCCTGATCCCAGCCTCCTCTTCCCTCCAACATCCCCACCTACCTGTATTGTTGTTATTATGAAAAAAACAATATTTGATGGCTTTTCGTGGTGCTGTAAAGAACTTTGCTTCTATTTAAAAGAAAAAAGCTGAGTGTGTGGCCTCCATTATTTAAATAAAGTGGGACGTCGGGGGTGGGGTGGGGGCTAGCACAGTCTTCCCAAGGAGCGTTACCGGGGGCTGCCAGGACCCCTGGAGGGGTATCCCCCGCCTCTTATGTTCACCATTCATTTCAGGGAAGTGGGTGAGCCTATTGGGAAGTGGGGCCAGGCCCTGGACGCCTTCCTGCAGATCTAGAAGCCTTTGAGCGGGATCTTCCCCAGCACAGTGCCTGCGGAGTGGCCTCTTCTGTGCAGTGGTTAAGACTGGTGGTTTGGAGCAGTGGACTCTGATCTGGGCGCTCAGACTGGCAGAAGCCAAGGCGAAAAGGAGCTCTTTCCCCAGGACACAGCGGCCCTAGCAGAGCAGCTCAGAGCCCAGAGCGGAGACCTGCAAGAGCGCCTGTTTGGAGTGGTTTGGTCTGGAGCGGCGGACTCTGGAGAACCGGGTCTGATCCCCCACTGCTCCTCTACAGGAGCGACGGAGGCTAATCTGGGGAACCGGGTCTGTTTCCCCGCTCCTCCACACGAAGCCAGCTGGGCGACCTTGGGCTAGTCACAGCTCTCTTAGCGCTCTCTCTGCCTCACCTACCTAGAATCACAGAGTTGGAAGGGGGACCGCCAGGGTCAGCTAGTCCAACCCCCCCTGCACAATGCAGGGAATTCACAACCGCCTCCCCCTCCCCACACCCCCAGTGACCCCCAGTGACCGTGCCCAGGGGTGCCTGCTGTGGGGAGGGGGAAAGGGGACTGGGAGCCGCTCGGACTCCTCCTGAAATGGTGGAGAAGGTCGGCCTGTCAACACCAGCTGCTTCCTCCTCCGTGCTGGGAATGAGGGAGGGGCTGCACATTAAATGGGTTAAGTGGGGTGGGGTGGGGGCAGTTCCTCCATTGCGCCACAAGGCGGCGGCGGCATCATCCCCTGCCCCGGGTCTCTGATCAGGCCAGGGCTGTGCCTCTGCGCATACAACGAGTTTCCATAGCCATGGGGTGTGCGGTTTCTCCCCCAACACACCCACTCTGCGGCGGAGGCCCGGGATGCCCCCCGGGAGCCCCGGGCGGGCGGGCGGGCGGCGGAGGCTCCGAGGCCGGGCCAGGCGTGGCCCGCGGGGTCCCTGGGCTGCAGTGCGTGGGTTTGGCCGCGGGGTGGCAGCAGCGCCCCTCCCTCAGCACGGCTGCGGCGCTTGCGCAGCGGGGTCACAGGCGCGCCCGACGGCCGCGTCGCCAGCCTGTTTCCATGGCAACCGTGCTCAAAAGCGTCACAGCCAAACCAGCCCCCCGGAAGCGCACATGGATCCCCGCCCCCTGTTCTGCAGTGCGCAACCGCATTAGGTGCCCGGAACTTGCCCACAAGAACCGGAAGTGTCACTAGAACCGCTGCCCCCGTTTTGTAGTCCCCGCCGCTTTCGGGGCCCGGAAGCGTTACAGCCACTCAAATTCTCCGCGTCACAAATACCGGAAGTGTTACTAGGTTGTTTCCCCCCCCCCCAAGCGTTTCGGAGGCCTTTCTTCTTCCCGAAAAGCTGTAATGATACGTGCGCAATACCAGCTTAGCCCTCTTTTTTCATTATTTTATAACACTTTATGTTATTTGATTTTAATCAGACTTTATTTTTATTTTTTTATTTATTATTACAAAACGGGGGCAGCAATTGTCCTTACACTTCGGTTCTGTTCCCCCTGAAACCTCAGCGCAAGTCTTATGCTGCGGCAGCAAATAAAAAGCAGCCTCACGGCACGTCAGACCCTGGACATACTGCCACTTCAACCATAGAGTGGGAAGGGACCTCCCGGGTCATCTAGTCCACCCCCCTGCACAATGCAGGAAATTCACAACTCCCTCCCCCCCACACACCCCAGTGACCCCCTGCTCCATGCCCGGAAGATGGCCAAGGTGCCCTCCCTCTCATCATCTGCCCAAGGTCACAGAACCAGCGTTGCTGACAGATGGCCGTCCAGCTTCTGCTTTAAGGTTTCCCCCTTCTGGGGAGGACATGAAAATGATTTTCTATGTTTGCGATCTATCAGTGGCACGCAGAAGGTCCCAGGTTCAATCCCCAGTGGCATCTCCAAAGGGACGGTCATAAATCATAGAGTGGGAAGGGACCTCCAGGGTCATCTAGTCCAACCCCCTGCACAATGCAGGAAATTCACAACTACCTCCCCCTCCCACACCCCCAGTGACCCCTACTCCATGGCCAGAAGATGACCAAGATGCCCTCCCTCTCATCATCTGCCTAAGGTCATAGAATCAGCATGGCTGACAGGTGGCCATCTAGCCTCTGCTTAAAAACCTCCAGGGAAGGAGAGCTCACCCCCCCCCCCGAGGAAGCCTGCCCACCCAGGAACCGCTCCATGGAACAGGCTTCCTCAGGAGGCGGTAAGATAAAATCTTCCCTGGAGGTTTTTAAGAACAGGTCAGATAAAACTTAATAAAATAAAATCGAATAAACTAAAATGTAATAAAATGGGGGGGGGAAGCGCCCGAGCCGTGGGGGAGGAGCGTGCTGCCCTCCCGTGGCCAAACCGGTGCACTGCAGCCGAGAGGCCAAGTGACCCCCCCCCCCCCGGTGGTCAAGGGAATAAGCTGCCGCCGAGAGGCCGCCTTTTGCCCTGCCTGGTGGGAACTCAGCCCCTGCACGAGGGCCGCCCCGGGCTCGTTCTTAATAGAAGCGTCGCGGCAGCAGAGTGGAACCTCCAGCTACAGAGGCAGTCCGCCGGGGAGAGATGCAGAGCTACTCTGACGTCACCCGATGCCCGGCTGCCAGTCTGCCCGCCGCTACCCCACGGGGGCTCTCTGCGCATGCTCCAAGTAGTGCACTCAGCCCCGGCGTGGGGAGGGGTGTGTGCGCAGGCGCGGGACGGCACGGGCGCGCGGGAGGCGGCGGCACGTGCAGCGGCGAAGCGGACTCCGCGGCCCCGCCCGGTAAGGCGCCCGGTGCACCGGAGGGGTGTGTGTGTGTGTCTTGGGCGTGAAATGCCCCGGGGGGAGGGGGCGTATAGCGGGTTTTATGACGCACCACGAGGCCCGCGGTGGTCTTGCAAGGCTCGAACTTGGGGTGGGGGGGAGTTAAAAATAAAGTTACGGGCTTGCGAGCAGGTTTTTTTTTGGGGGTGTGGGCGGGGAAATATGGACGTTTGGGGGAAATTTGAAATATATGCAGTATTTGTTTTCCTTTAAGACCTAAATTGCTTTTAGCGATGCAACCAAATCAAATTTAGTTAACATGTAACGTATTGTAACTGGTTTTCGCACGTGCCTGTTGTGTCTTAATTTTCTGTAAGGAAAATGGCTGGAGTAAAGAGTTGCAAACCGTTGCATCCTCTATATAGATACACTGTGGCAGGTTTCCTTTAAAGTTTGCCTTTGGAGAGGTGGGAAATAGGAAAAACGAAGGTAGAAAATAAATTCTGTAGTAAAGGAAAAAAGTGCATTTGTACAGAAGCTCCCTATTGACCCACAGGTGCCACCCGTTTGGCATATTGAGCTCAACTGTATGACACTGAAAATACTAAGTAGTTTAATAATCTCTGATCAAGCACATTAAACTATTAGCATTAACCAAAAACAATCTTGAAACTGCTGTAAAGGCACCTAACAGCGCATGAGGGTTTTTTTTGTTTTAGCGCTCTCCAGATTTCGCAATGTTTGCAGTTGAGAAAATCCTGTTTTTTCATGCAGTGCATTTAGAATGAATGTTGTGCTTCTTGAGGAAAATGTTTTCACGCTCAAAAATGAAAACAAAGAATTCCTAAATTTAGTACAGTGGCTGACACCGCGGGCATTCTGGAGACACGATTGGGTTTTAATTTCCGGAACTCAGCATTACAAACCTGGTACAAATCCAGGCCGCAGTTTACGAAGAGGCTGGCCGAAAGCAGGCTGCCCTCGCCTCTCCCCCACACTGTTCATGTGTTGTGTGTGTGGTGTGGGGGGAAATCTGTGTGATGAAATTCCTCTGCTGGTTGTGCTTGAGTGTTCTTGCCTTCAGGCTTTGGCCCAGCCTGGGGTCTACAAAGGGCCTGCAGAATAAGTTGAGATGGGAAACGGCTGCTGTGCTTGAGATTCAGCAAAGCTGTGGGACCTTTTGGGGTTGAGATTTCAGGGGGAATTCCAATCTGCCCCCCCCCCAAGGCCAGAATCACGGCGCCAGGCAATTAACCACCTTGCATTCAATGAGCTGTTAATGCTGAGGGAGGGGGCCACCTGTGGGAAATGGGAGGTCTTGGACTGCAGCCCCGCCCTCCTCGTTTGTCCTTCTTCCACCACTTTGGTCACCTGGTCAGCAACAGGTTTCCTTCAGTAACTGAGGCCACCAGCCAAGGATCTGATTGGTCCATGAGCTCAGACCCCCTTTCCCTCTTTTCTCACAGAATATCTACCTGAGTGAAGCCCCTTCCCCTTTGAGCTTGTGGGGGGGGTGTCTCTGCCCCCTTTCCCCCCATTTTCTCTCAGAAGACCTATGTGAGTGAAGCCCCTTCCCCATTTTCTCTCAGAAGACCTATGTGAGTGAAGCCCCTTCCCCATTGGCCCTGTGTGGGGTCTCTGTCCCCCTTTTCCTGTTTTCTCTCAGGATATTTACCTCTCCCTTTTGTGTCTAGTGAGGTTTATAGTCCTCCATTTTCTCTCAGAATATCTGAGTAAAGCCCCTTCCCTTTTGGGCTTGTGTGTGGGGGGGTCTCTGCCCCCTTTCCCCCATTTTCTCTCAGAATACCTATCTGCGTGAAGCCCCTTCCCCATTTTCTCTCAGAAGACCTATGTGAGTGAAGCCCCTTCCACATTGGCCCTGTGTGGGGTCTCTGTCCCCCTTTTCCTGTTTTCTCTCAGAATATTTACCTCTCCCTTTTGTGTCTGGTGAGTTTTATAGCCCTCCATTTTCTCTCAGAATATCTACCTCAGTGAAGCCTCCTCCCTTTTGTGCCTATTGGGGTTTATAGCCCCCCAATCCCCCCCCCCATAATAAGCCCCTTAGTGATGCACTGCCCATTTTTCATTTGCTTTGTAAAAAACACAACATGCTTCTACTTACCGGCAATTTTTTACAAGTTTCTGTTCTTTTCCCAGGAAAGAAGGCCAAAAAACACAGTGTCTTCTGGCCCACCTGAGGAGCCTGTCGCCCTCTTCACCCCCTCTTCTTGCCTCATGGTACTGTTGGTGACAAGTGGAGACAGTGATTGACTTCCAAATCCACCCCCAATTTGTGGAGGTGGGGAGCTTGGAGCTGAGGAACAGCGGGGGGTATGTGTGTGTGTTTCTGTGGGGGGGCTTCTATCTTCTGTTGGAGGAGTTAGGGCTGAGTATTGGGGAGAGAACTGAGATCATGAGGCTGACTGCCCAAAATTTAGGTAATTAAATGTCATGGGGAATGGATTGTCTGTCTGGAAAGCTTCTGAATTCCACGACCCCTCTCTTAGTGTTCGAGGTGCTGCATGATTCTGAGTCTCTTTCTTTTGCTGCAGCAGCCAGCCCAATCCCAGGTGGAGAAGGACTGGAAGGGAGAGCAGCGTGTGGCATTCTGGGGGGCTGGAGCCCTGTGCCTGCTGATGTGACAGCAAGGTAGACTTCCCCTGACTATGGAAGATCCACTGATTTAGCAATTTGTAATAATCTCTTTTCCTTTTCCCCAGTAAAATGTATTAGGGCAACCAGGGAATAGCTTGTTGCTGGGCAGAATCTCCCTGTGTGTCTGTGAGCTAGTAACGGGGGTAAGAGTCATGGAGGGTTACAGTAAACCATAACAAGAACTGGGTGAAACTATTACTCCACTGCCGCCTCAATGTCTGGAGTGTTATCAGCCTACCCTGAATGTTGATGGGTTGTCATATCTTGAATTTGGATAAATATCCCTTCCTCAGTATGATCGGGGCTCAGAGATTTTTACTCGGTAGAGTGCTCTGGGTCGCAGCTGCCAGAATAAACTGTTTTCTTGAATATCGATCTGCAGGTCTCTCTCTCCCCCCACGAACCCCCGTTTTGCCGTATCACTGACGAGAGAGAAAATGGCAGATAGGCCTCTGCTGGGCAGTGCTTGGAGTACGGATCCTGCAGCCTGGTCGCTCTTTGCTGCCTCATCTACTGCCAGAGGTTAGAAAAACCCCTCTTCCATTCCACCACTTTGACTTCCTTCTGGTAAAGATGGTCAGGGCTGCCCTGAGAGCCTCTCCCTCCTTCTCGCTCTTTGTTCTTTCTGCCTGTCTCCCCATACCCTTTGCATGGGGGCCTGCTATTTGGCAATCTCCCCTGTGGCATTTTCCTCCAGGCAGTCTGTTGACTGGGCTTCATGCCTCCCCTCCTAGTTTTCTCTCTGAAAATCTGCCTTAGCCATGCTCCAGCCACAGTCCCCCCCAAGGGGTTCAGGCTCATTCCCCAATCTGCCTGTTAGGGTTTATTCCCCCCCCCCCAATTTTCTCTCATACTTAGCACCTAAATGATGCCCTTCCTGTAATTCAGTTGCTTGGTTGAAAAAGAAAAATTAAAAAGTGATGTTACTTTTTAACTTCAACAAGTTTCTGGGTTTTTTTGTTTTTGTTTTTACAGAAAAGAATGCCCAAAAATTCAGTTTCTTTTCCCATGGCGCCAGAATTTCCTGAGACTGCACATCTCTTTGGATGGCCTGTCGTGGCTCCTCAGGAACTGGTCACCCTGTTCACCCACCTTCTTTCTTCATCACACTGTTACTGACAAGGGGCGACAGTGCTTGACTACCATATCCACCCCCAATTTGTGGAGGTGGGGAGCTTGGAGCTGAGGCACACTGGTGGTGGTGGGTCAGGGAAGCGCTTCCTTCCACTGTCGAAAGAGTTTGGGCTGAGTATTGGGGAGAGAAAAGGGAAGTTGAGTCTGACCGGCCAAATCAAAGGTAATTAACTGTGGTGGGGGAAATCATCGGTTCTTGTAGGATGGTGTCTCTCAGTGTCAAGTGTGTAGGAAGAGTAACATAGAGTCAGAAAGGGGTTGGGTTGAGCTGAATCTTTTTGCAGGACAATGATTCAGCTCAAACCCAACCCCTTTCTGACTACATATTTCTCTTCCTACACACTTGACACTGAGAGACACTGTCCTTCAGTGTTACTCCTCTGAAGATGCCTGCCACAGCTGCAGGCGAAACGTCTGCAAAGAAAATACCAAGACCACGGTCACACAGCCCGGATAACCTACAAGAACCGATGAACTCTGACCGTGAAAGCCTTCGACAACATTTTGTGGTGGGAGAAAGCTTGCATGTCTGCAAGACTTCTAAATTCCATAGACCGTCTCTACGTTAGAAGCCTCGTAGCCTGCTAAATCGCAGGTTAGTAGGGGGGTGGCCATGAGTGCCAACCTCTCCATCTCTTGGGGCCTTGAGTGCGGGTGTGATCGATTGTGGCATTATGGAGGGCAAGAGCTGTGTGCCTGCTGACAGGAGTGGGAATGGTAAGTGGTGCTCATCTGCACAGTGCTTGGAGTCCGGATCTGCAGCGCGGTCTCTCTTCGCTGCATCATCTACTGCCATAGGTAAGAAACCCCCTCGTGCACTTCACCACTTTCATTTTTTTCTGGTAAAGATGCTCAAGACTTCCCTGATCGCCTCTCCCTCAATGTTTTGGGGGTTAGGGTGAGGGTTGGGGCTTAGAGGTTGGGGTTGGGGTTAGGGGTGGGGTTGGGGTTAGGGTGTTAGGGTTAGGGCGTGGGAAAGCGGGTTGGGGTTGGGTTAGGGTTGGGTCAGGGTTTGGTGTTAGGTTTGGGTTTAGGTTTAGGGTTCGGGTTTAGTTTCGGGTTAGGACTAGGGCGAGGGTTGGGGTTTTGGTTAGGGTTAGGGTGGTTAGGGTTAGGGGGTTGGGGTTAGCGTTAGGGTTGGGGGGCTAGGGGGTTAGGGTTTGGGTTGGAGGGGAGGGGGTTACGGTTAGGGTTAGGGTTTGGTTAGGGTTGGGTCAGGGTTTGGTGTTAGGTTTGGGTTTAGGTTTAGGGTTCGGGTTTAGTTTCGGGTTAGGACTAGGGCGAGGGTTGGGGTTTTGGTTAGGGTTAGGGTGGTTAGGGGGTTGGGGGTTGGGGTTAGTGTTAGGGTTGGGGGGCTAGGGGGTTAGGGTTTGGGTTGGAGGGGAGGGGGTTACGGTTGGGGTTAGGGTCGGGGTCAGGGTCAGGGTAGGGGGGTTAGGGTTGGGTTAGGGGTTGGGGTTAGGGTTAGGGTTGGGCTAGGGGTTAGGGTTAGGGGGTTAGGGTTGGGGTGAGGGTTAGGGTTCAGGGTGGGTTGGGGGTTAGGGTTAGGGGGTTAGGGTTAATTGTAGGGGTAGGGTTAGGGGGATTTGGGTTAGGGTAGGGGGTTAGGGTTAGGGTTAGGGTGGGGGGGTTGGGGTTAGGGTTATGGTCAGGGTTGGGGTCGGGGTTAGGGGTTAGGGTTAGGGTTGGGTTAGCGGGTAGGGTTAGGGATAACTTTAGGGTTAGGAGTTAGGGGTTAGGTTTAGGGTTGGGGTAGGGGTAGGGTGAGGGTTTGGGGGGGTTAGGGTTGGGGTTGGGTTTAGGGTTAGGGGGTTGGGGTTAGCGTTAGGGTCAGGGTTAGGGGTTAGGGTTTTGGGTCGGGGTCGTGGGGTTGGGGTTAGGGGTTAGCATTAGGGTTAGGGGTTAGGGTCGGGGTCAGGGTCAGAGTTAGGGTTAGGGGGGTTGGGGTTGTGGTTAGGGTTAGGGGTTACAGTTAGGGTTGGGTTAGGGGTAGGGTAAGGGTTTAGGGTTGGGGGTTAGTGGTAGGGGTTGGGGTTAGGGTAAGGGGTTGGGGTTAGGGGGTAGGGTTAGGGTTAGGGTTAGGGGGGTAGGGTTAGGGTTGGGGGGAGGGGTTAGGATTGGGGTTAGGGGGTAGTGGGTAGGGTTAGGGTTGGGGTTAGGGTTAGGGGGGTTAGGGTTGGGGTTAGAGTTAGGATTGGGTTGGGTTAGGGGTAGGGTTGGGTTGGGGTTAGGGTAAGGGGTTGGGGTTAGGGGATAGGGGTAGGGTTAGAGGGGTAGGGTTAGAGGGGTAGGGTTAGGGGGGAGGGGTTGGAGTTAGGGTTAGGGCTTAGGGTTAGGGTGGGGGGTTAGGGCTTAGGGTGGGGGGTTAGGGTTAAGGGTTGGGGGTAGGGGGTAAGGTTTAGGATTATGGTTAGGGTTGAGTTAGGGTTAAGGGTTAGGGTTAAGGGTTGGGGTTAGGGTAAGGGGTTGGGGGTAGGGGTAGGGTTAGGGGGGTAGGGTTAGGGGGAGGGTGGAGGGGTTGGGTTAGGGTTGGGGTTAGGGTTAGGGTGGGGGGGTTAGGGGTATTTAGGGTTGGGGTTAGTGTTAGGGGTTAAGGGTTAAGGGCTAGGGGTTAGGGTTGGGGGTAGGGGGTAAGGGTTAGGGGGTTAGGGTTGGGGGTAGGGGGTAAGGGTTAGGGTTGGGGGTAAGGGTTAGGGTTGGGGTAGGGGGTAAGGGTTAGGGGGGTAGGGTTATGGTTAGGGTTGAATTACGGTTAGGGTTAGGGGTTAAGGGTTAGGGTTGGGGTTAAGAGTTAGGGTTAGGGGTTTAGGGTTGGGGTTAGGGTTAGGGGTTAAAGGTTAGGGTTAGGGTTACGGTTAGGGGGGTTAGGGGTAGGGGGTAGTGGGTAGGGGTAGGGTTAGGGGTAGGGGGGTTAGGGTTAGGGGGGTTAGGGATAGGGGTTAGAGTTAGGGTTAGGGTTGGGTTAGAGGTAGGGTAAGGGGTTGGGGGTTAGTGGTAGGGGTAGGGGTTGGGTTTGGGGTTAGGGTAAGGGTTGGGGTTAGGGTTGGGGTTAAGGGTTGGGGTTAGGGGTTGGGGTTAGGGGTTGGGGTTAAGGGTTAGGGGTTTAGGGTTTAGGGTTAGGCGTTAGGATTAGGGTTGGGGTTAGGGGTTGGGGTTAGGGTTAGGGGTTAGGGTTGGGTTAGGGGTAGGGTAAGGGGTTGGGGTTAGGGTAAGGGGTTGGGGTTAGGGGGTAGGGGTAGGGTTAGAGGGGTAGGGTTAGGGTTAGGGGGGAGGGGTTGGAGTTAGGGTTAGGGCTTAGGGTTAGGGGTGGGGGGTTAGGGCTTAGGGTGGGGGGTTAGGGTTAAGGGTTGGGGGTAAGGTTTAGGATTATGGTTAGGGTTGAGTTAGGGTTAAGGGTTGGGGTTAGGGTAAGGGGTTGGGGGGTAGTGGGTAGGGGTAGGGTTAGGGGGGTAGGGTTAGGGGGAGGGTGGAGGGGTTGGAGTTAGGGTTGGGGTTAGGGTTAGGGTGGGGGGTTAGGGGTATTTAGGGTTAGGGGTTAGGGTTGGGGTTAGTGTTAGGGGTTAAGGGATAAGGGCTAGGGATTAGGGTTGGGGGTAGGGTGTAAGGGTTAGGGTTTAGGGTTATGGTTAGGGTTGAATTACGGTTAGGGTTTGGGGTTAAGGGTTAGGGTTGGGGTTAAGGGTTAGGGTTTTAGGGTTAAGAGTTAGGGTTAGGGGGTTTAGGGTTAGGGTTAGGGGTTTAGGGTTGGGGTTAGGGGTTAGGGTTAGGGGGTTAAAGGTTAGGGGTTAGGGTTACGGTTAGGGGGGTTGGGGTAGTGGGTAGGGGTAGGGGTTAGGGGGGGTTAGGGTTAGGGGGGTTAGGGATAGGGGTTAGAGTTAGGGTTAGGGTTGGGTTGGGTGGGGTAAGGGGTTGGGGTTTAGGGGTTGGGGTTGGGGGTTAGGGTTTAGGGGTTAGGGTTAGGGGGTTAGGGTTAGGGGGTTAGGGTTAAGGGTTAGGGTTTGGGGTTAGGCTGAGGGTTAGGGTTAGGCTGAGGGTTAGGGTTAGGCTGAGGGTTAGGGTTAGGCTGAGGGTTAGGGTTAGGCTGAGGGTTAGGGTTAGGCTGAGGGTTAGGCTGAGGGTTAGGGTTAGGCTGAGGGTTAGGGTTAGGGGTTAGGGGTTAGGGTTAGGGGGTTGGTTAGGGTTAGGGGGTTAGGGTTAGGCGTTAGGGGTTTAGGGTTGGGGGTTAGGGGTTAGGTTTAGGGGTTAGGGGTTAAAGGTTAGGGGTTAGGGTTAGGGTTACGGTTAGGGGGGTTAGGGGTAGGGGGTAGGTGGGGTAGGGGTAGGGTTAGGGATAGGGGGGTTAGGGTTAGGGGGGTTAGGGATAGGGGTTAGAGTTAGGGTTAGGGTTGGGTTAGGGGTAGGGTAAGGGGTTGGGTGTTAGGGGTTAGTGGTAGGGGTTGGGTTAGGGGTTGGGGTTAGGGTAAGGGTTGGGGTTAGGGTTGGGGTTAAGGGTTGGGGGTTAGGGGTTAGGGTTAGGGTTAGGGGTTTAGGGTTAGGGGTTAAGGGTTTAGGGTTAGGCGTTAGGGTTAGGGGTTGGGGTTAGGGTTAGGGGTTAGGTTTAGGGGTTAGGGGTTAGGGGTTAGGGTTGGGGGTAGGGGGTAGTGGGTAGGGGTAGGGTTAGGGGGGTTAGGGTTAGGGGGGTTAGGGATAGGGGTTAGAGTTAGGGTTAGGGTTGGGTTAGTGGTAGGGTAAGGGGTTGGGGGTTAGGGGTTAGGCGTTAGGGTTAGGGGGTTAGGGTTAGGGGGTTAGGGTTAAGGGTTAGGGTTTAGGGTTAGGGTTTAGGGATGGGGTTGGGTTGGGTTGGGTTAGGCTGAGGGTTAGGGTTAGGCTGAGGGTTAGGGTTAGGCTGAGGGTTAGGGTTAAGCTGAGGGTTAGGGGTTAAGCTGAGGGTTAGGGTTAGGCTGAGGGTTAGGGGTTAGGCTGAGGGTTAGGGTTAGGCTGAGGGTTAGGGTTAGGCTGAGGGTTAGGCTGAGGGTTAGGGTTAGGCTGAGGGTTAGGGTTAGGGGTTAGGGTTAGGGGGGTTAGGGTTAGGGGTTAGGGTTAGGGGGGAGGGGTTGGAGTTAGGGTTAGGGCTTAGGGTTAGGGTGGGGGGTTAGGGCTTAGGGTGGGGGGTTAGGGTTTAGGGTTGGGGTAGGGGGTAAGGTTTAGGATTATGGTTTGGGTTGAGTTAGGGTTAAGGGTTAGGGTTAAGGGTTGGGGTTAGGGTAAGGGGTTGGGGGTAGGGGTAGGGTTAGGGGGGTAAGGTTAGGGGGGAGGGTGGAGGGGTTGGGGTTAGGTTGGGGTTAGGGTTAGGGTGGGGTGTTAGGGGTATTTAGGGTTAGGGGTTAGGGTTGGGGTTAGTATTAGGGGTTAAGGGTTAAGGGCTAGGGGTTAGGGTTGGGGGTAAGGGTTAGGGTTAGGGTTTAGGGTTATGGTTAGGGTTGAATTACGGTTAGGGTTAGGGGTTAAGGGTTAGGGTTGGGGTTAAGGGTTAGGGTTTTAGGGTTAGGGTTAAGAGTTAGGGTTAGGGGTTTAGGGTTAGGGTTAAGGGTTAGGGGTTTAGGGTTGGGGTTAGGGGTTAGGTTTAGGGGTTAGGGGTAAAGGTTAGGGGTTAGGGTTAGGGGGGTTAGGGGTAGGGGGTAGTGGGTAGGGGTAGGGTTAGGGTTAGGGGGGTTAGGGTTAGGGGGGTTAGGGATAGGGGTTAGAGTTAGGGTTAGGGTTGGGTTAGGGGTAGGGTAAGGGGTTGGGTGTTAGGGGTTAGTGGTAGGGGTAGGGGTTGGGTTAGGGGTTGGGGTTAGGGTAAGGGTTGGGATTAGGGTTGGGGTTAAGGGTTAAGGGTTGGTTTTAGGGGTTGGGGTTAAGGGTTAGGGGTTTAGGGTTAGGGGTTAAGGGTTTAGGGTTAGGCGTTGGCGTTAGGGTTAGGGGTTAGGGTTGGGGTTAGGGTTTAGGGTTAGGGTTA
>NC_079323.1:0-22500 GCF_029931775.1 Euleptes europaea
AAAGTTAAATTAGAATTTAAAGTTAAAGTTAAGTTAAATTTAAATTTAAATTAGTAGTTAAATTTAAATATTAAAGTTAAAGTTAAATTTAAAGTTAAAGTTAAAGTTAAAGTTAAAGTTAAAGTTAAAGTTAAAGTTAAAGTTAAAGTTAAAGTTAAAGTTAAAGTTAAATTTAAATTTAATTTAAAAGTTAAAGTTAAAGTTAAAGTTAAATTTAAAGTTAAGTTAAAAGTTAAATTAAAAGTTAAATTTAAAGTTAAAATTTAAATATAAAGTTAAATTAAATTTAAATTAGTAAAAGTAAAGATAAAATTAAATTTAAATTAACTTAACAAAAAAAATTAAATATTAAATTTAAAATTAAATGTAAAAATTAAAGTTAAAATTAAATATAAGAAAATTATATTCAAGTTAAATTTAAAAGTTAAAATTAAAATAAAAGTAAAAATTAAATTTAAAAGTTATAATTAAAGTTAAAGTTTAAGTTAAAAGTTAAATTAAAATTAAAAGTTAAAGTAAAAGTTAAAATTAAAGTCTATTAAATTAGATTATTAAAATTAATAATTAAAATTTAACATTAAATTTAAAAAATAAATAAAGTTTAAAGTTAAAATTTTAATAAAAAGTTAAAATTTAAAAGTTAAATAAACACTTTAATTTAAAGTTAAAATTTAAAATTTAAAAGTAAAAAGTTAACTTAAAGTTAAAATTAAAAGAAAAAGTTAATTTAACATAAAATTAAAATACAAATATAACCTTAAAAAGAAAAATTACAACTACTAAACCCATACCTATAAATACCTAAATCACTAACCTTACCATAAAACTAAAATCTAACCTTAATACCTTACAATTCAATATAAACCAGTAAATAACATAATTCTATACTAACCCCTACCTAAACCTATAACCTATCCAAAAGCAATACAACTAACACTTACAAATAAATACCATACATAAACATACCTTAAACATTAACATCTTACACTAAGAACATTAACAATAAACTTACCATAAAACCATAACACTAATACCCTCACTCTTAAACAGATACCCCTAACAACCTATCAATTACCCTAACACTAAGCAAATCTAATTCATCAGTACCTAACCCCCTCCCCCCTAACCCTAACCCCAACACCAAACCCAAACCAAAACCCTAACCCCTAAACATAACCCCAACACCACCCCTTACCCTAACCCCCTAACCCCAATCCAAACCCTAACACCCCCCTCCCCCCTCCCCCTAACCCCAACCCCTAACCCTAACCCCAAACCCTAACCCCAACCCCTAACCCTACCCTAACCCCAAACCCCGAACCCTAACCCTAACAACCCTAACCCTAACAACCCTAACCCTAACAACCCTAACAACCCTAACCCCTAACCTGTAACCCTAACCCCTAACCCCTTACCCTAACCCCTAACCCTAAGCCCCCCTCCCCACCCTAACCCTAACCCCAACACCAACCCCTAACCCTAACCCTAACCCCCAACCCTAACCCTAACCCAACACCGTAACCCTAACTCTAACCCCTACCCCCTACCCCTAACCTTTACCCCTACCCCTATCCTAACCCTGACCATAACCCTAACCCCAACCCCCTAACCCTAACCCCCCTAACCCTAACCCTATAACACCCTAACCCTAATAACCCTAACCCCTAATCCCTAACCCCACTAACCCTATCCCAACACAACCCCTACCCCTAACACCCTAACCCTACTCCTAACACCCTAACCCCCTTCCCTAACCCCCCTTCCCTGGCCCCACTTTCCTATCCCTCTTTCCCTGTCCACCCTAACAATAACCCTAACCCTAACCCTAACTCAAACTCTTACCAACCCTAACCCTAATTATTCCCTAACCCTAACCCTACTCCTAACACCCTAACCCCTAACCCAAACCCCCCTTCCCTGGCCCCCCTTTCCTATCCCTCTTTACCTGTCCACCCTAACCCTAACCCCTAACCCAAACCCTAATCCTAACCCTAACCCAAACTCTTAGCCAACCCTAACCCTAATTATTCCCTAACCCTGACCCTAACCCTAACCTCAACCCTAACCCAACCCTAACCCTACCCCCCTAACCCTAACCCCACTTCCCTTGCACCCCTTTCCTATCCCTCTTTCCCTGTCCACCCTAACCCTAACCCAACCCAAACCCTAATCCTAACCCTAACCTTAACCCAAACTTTTACCCAACCCTAACCCTAATTATTCCCTAACCCAAACCCAAACCCTATCCTAACCTTAATCCTAACCCAACCCTAACCCTACCCCTAACACCCTAACCATAACCTTAACCCCCTAACCCTAACCCCCTAACCCTAACCCTCTAACCCTAACAGCAAACCCTGACTCTGATCCTCTGATCCTGACCCTAACGCCACCCTAACCCCTAACCCTAACGCTAACCCCAACCCTAACCCTAACCCCCTAACCCTAAACCCAACCCCAACCCTAACCCCCCAAACCCTAACCCCAACCCCACCCCCCAACCCAACCCTAACCCTAGCCCTAACCCTAACCCTCACCCCTAACCCCAACCCCCACCCTAACCCTAACCCTAACCCCCCAACCCAACCCTAACCCCCTAACCCTAACCCTAACCCTAACCCTAACCCCAACCCCTAACCCCAACCCTAACCCCAACCCCTAACCCCAACCCTACCAACCCTAACCCTAACCCCCAACCCCAAGCCTACCCCTATCCCCTACCCAAACCCCAACCCATAACACTAACCCCCCCTCCCCCCAACACTAACCCTAACCCCAACCCCTAACCCTAACCCCAACCCCAACCCCAACCCTAACACCAACCCTAACCCTAACAACCCTAACCCCCAACCCCACCCCCTACCCCCTACCCTAACCCCTAACCCCCCACCCCCCTAAACCTAACCCCAACACCAACCCCAACCCCTAACCCCAACCCTAACCCCAACCCTAACAACCCTAACGCTAACCCCCAACCCCACCCCTACCCTAACCCCCCTCCCCCCCTAACCCTAACCCCAAAACCAACCCCTAACCCCTACCCCTAACCTTACCCTAACCCCAACCCCTAACCCCCTCCCCCTAACCCTAACCCCCAACCCCTAACCCCAACCCCACCCCTAACCCCTACCCTAACCCCAACCCCTAACCCTAACCACCCTCCCCCCTAACCCTAACCCTGACCCCAACACCACCCCCTAACCCCAACCCTAACCCAACCCTAACCCCAACACAACAACCCTAACCCAACCCCTACCCCTACACAACCCCAACCCCTAACCCAACCCCCCCCACCCCCCCAACCCCTACCCCAATCCAACCCCTACCCCCAACCCCTACCCCACCCCCCTACCCAACCCCAAAACCTACCCCTAACCCCAACCCCCCTAACACTAACCACAACCCCCTAACCCCCCCCCCCCAACCCTAACCCCCACAACCAACCCCTAACCCTAACCCCCTCCCCCCCTACCCCAACCCCAACACCAACCCCAACCCTAACCCACACCCTAACCCCAACCCTAACCCCCAACACCACCCCTACCCAACCCCTACCCCAACCCCAACCCTACCCCCCCTCCCCCCCCTCCCCCCAACCCCAACCCCCAAACCCCACCCCAACCCCCAAACCCCAACCCCAACCCCTACCCCTAACCCCCTAACCCCTAACCCCACCCCAACCTTAAACTAACCCCAACCCCTAACCCCCCTCCCCCTAACCCTAACCCCCAACCCCTAACCCCAACCCTAACCCCTACCCTAACCCCAACCCCTAACCCTAACCACCCTCCCCCCTAACCCTAACCCCAACACCAACCCCTAACCCTAACCCCACCCTAAACCCAACCCAACCCCAACACTAACAACCCTAACCCTAACCCCTTACCCCTACACTAACCCCAACCCCTAACCCAACCCCCCTCCCCCCCTAACCCTAACCCCAAAACCAACCCCTAACCCCTAACCCCTAACCCCACCCCCTACCCTAACCCCAAAACCTACCCCTAACCCCAACCCCCTAACACTAACCACAACCCCTAACCCCCCTCCCCCAACCCTAACCCCAAAACCAACCCCTAACCCTAACCCCCTCCCCCCCTAACCCTAACCCCAACACCAACCCCAAACCCTAACCCACACCCTAACCCCAACCCTAACCCCCAACACCACCCCTTACCCTAACCCCTACCCTAACCCCAATCCCTAACCCCCCTCCCCCTAACCCCAACCCCAAACCCTAACCCCAACCCCAAACCCTAACCCCAACCCCTAACCCTACCCTAACCCCAAACCCCGAACCCTAACCCCAACCCTAACAACCATAACCCTAACAACCCTAACCCTAACAACCCTAACAACCCTAACCCCTAACCTGTAACCCTAACCCCTACCCTAACCCCTAACCCTAAGCCCCCCTCCCCACCCTAACCCCAACACCAACCCCTAACCCTAACCCCTAACCCCCCAACCCTAACCCTAACCCAACACCGTAACCCTAACTCTAACCCCTACCCCCTACCCCTAACCTTTACCCCTACCCCTATCCTAACCCTGACCATAACCCTAACCCCAACCCCCCTAACCCTAACCCTAACCCCCCTAACCCTAACCCTATAACACCCTAACCCTAATAACCCTAACCCTAACACCTAATCCCTAACCCCACTAACCCTATCCCAACACAACCCCTACCCCTAACACCCTAACCCTACTCCTAACACCCTAACCCCCCTTCCCTAACCCCCCTTCCCTGGCCCCCCTTTCCTATCCCTCTTTCCCTGTCCACCCTAACAATAACCCTAACCCTAACCCTAACTCAAACTCTTACCAACCCTAACCCTAATTATTCCCTAACCCTAACCCTACTCCTAACACCCTAACCCCTAACCCAAACGCCCCTTCCCTGGGCCCCCTTTCCTATCCCTCTTTCCCTGTCCACCCTAACCCTAACCCCTAACCCAAACCCTAATCCTAACCCTAACCCAAACTCTTAGCCAACCCAAACCCTAATTATTCCCTAATCCTAACCCTGACCCTAACCCTAACCTCAACCCTAACCCAACCCTAACCCTACCCCCCTAACCCTAACCCCACTTCCCTTGCACCCCTTTCCTATCCCTCTTTCCCTGTCCACCCTAACCCTAACCCAACCCAAACCCTAATCCTAACCATAACCTTAACCCAAACTTTTACCCAACCCTAACCCTAATTATTCCCAAACCCAAACCCAAACCCTATCCTAACCTTAATCCTAACCCAACCCTAACCCTACCCCTAACACCCTAACCATAACCTTAACCCCCTAACCCTAACCCCCTAACCCTCTAACCCTAACAGCAAACCCTGACTCTGATCCTGACTCTGATCCTGACCCTAACGCCACCCTAACCCCTAACCCTAACGCTAACCCCAACCCTAACCATAACACCCTAACCCTAAACCCAACCCCAACCCTCAAAACCCTAACCCCCAACCCTACCCCTACCCCAACCATAAACCTCACCCTAACCCCTAACTCCTAACCCTAAAGTTATCCCTAACCCTACCCCTACCCCCTAACCCAACCCTCACCCTAGCCCTAACCCCAACCCTAACCCTAACCCCCCGACCCCGACCCTGACCATAACCCTAACCCCAACCCCCCCACCCTAACCCTAACCCCCTAACCCTAACAACCCTAACCCTAACCTCAACCCTAACCCTAATCCAACCCCTACCCCTAACACCCTAACCCTTACCTTAACCCTAACCCCTACCCCAACCCTCCCCCTAACCCTACCCCCAACCCTAACCCTGACCATAACCCTAACCCCAACCCCCCCACCCTAACCCTAACCCTAACCCTAACCGTAAACCTAACCCCCCTAACCCTAACCCCTAACCCTAACAACCCTAACCCCTAACCCTAACCCCCCTAACCCTAACTCAAACTCTTACCCAACCCTAACCCTAATTATTCCCTAACCCTAACCCTACTCCTACCACCCTAACCCTAACCCCCCTTCCCTGGCCCCCCTTTCCTATCCCTTTCCCTGTCCACCCTAACAATAACCCTAACCCTAAACCAACCCAAACCCTAACCCTAACTCAAACTCTTACCCAACCCTAACCCTAATTATTCCCTAACCCTAACCCTACTCCTAACACCCTAACCCTAACCCTAACCCTTAACCCTAACCCCCCTTCCCTGGCCCCCCTTCCCTGGCCCCCCTTTCCTATCCCTCTTTCCCTGTCCACCCTAACAATATCCCTAACCCAACCCAACCCAACCCCTAACCCTAACTCAAACTCTTACCCAACCCTAATTATTCCCTAACCCTAACCCTACTCCTAACACCCTTAACCCTAACCCTTAACCCTAACCCCCCTTCCCTGCCCCCCTTCCCTGCCCCCCCTTTCCTATCCCTCTTTACCTGTCCACCCTAACCCTAACCCAACCCGACCCCTAACCCAAACTCTTACCCAACCCTAACCCTAATTATTCCTAACCCTAACCTTAACCCTAACCTTAACCCAACCCTAACCCAACCCCACTAACCCCTAACCCTAACCCCACTTCCCTGGCCCCCCTTTCCCATCCCTCTTTCCCTTTCCACCCTAACCCTAACCCAACCCAAACCCTAATCCTAACCCTAACCTTAACCCAAACTCTTACCCAACCCTAACCCTAATTATTCCCTAACCCTAACCCAAGCCCAAACCCTAACCTCATCTTAACCTTAATCCTAACCCTAACCCAACCCTAACCCCCTAACCCCCTAACCCTAACAGCAAACCCTGACTCTGATCCTGACACTAACACTAACCCGAACCCTAACCCCAACCCTAACCCCAATGCCAACCCCCTAACCCTAAACCCAACCCTAACCCCCAAACCCTAACCCCTAACCCCCAACCCTACCCCAACCCTAAACCTAACCCTAAAGATAACCCTAACCCTACCCCTACCCCTAACCCCTACCCTAACCCCAACCCATAACACTAACCCCCTCCCCCCCAACACGAACCCTAACCCCAACCCTAACCCCAACCCTAACAACCCTAGCGCTAACCCCCAACCCCACCCCTACCCCTACCCTAACCCCCTCCCCCCCTAACCCTAACCCCAAAACCAACCCCTAACCCCTAACCCCTACCCCTAACCTTTACCCTAACCCCAACCACTAACCCCCCTCCCCCTAACCCTAACCCCCAACCCCTAACCCCAACCCCACCCCTAACCCCTACCCTAACCCCAACACTAACAACCCTAACCCTAACCCCTAACCCCAACCCTACCCCTACCCTAACCCGAACCCCTAACCCAACCCCCTCCCCCCCTAACCCTAACCCCAAAACCAACCCCTAACCCCTAACCCCTAACCGTAACCACAACCCTACCCCCTACCCTAACCCCAACACCAACCCCTAACCCTAACCCCAACCCCCTAACCCTAACCCCAACCCCTAACCCCTACCCTAACCCCAACCCCTAACCCCCCTCCCCCCCTAACCCTAACCCCAACACCAACCCCTAACCCCCTCCCCCCTAACCCTAACCCCAACACCAACCCCTAACCCCAACACCAACCCCTAACCCCAACACCAACCCCTAACCCCAACCCTAACCCCCAACACCACCCCTTACCCTAACCCCTACCCTAACCCCAATCCCTAACCCTAACCCCCCTCCCCCCCTCCCCTAACCCCAACACCAACCCTTAACCCTAACCCTAACCCCAAACCCCAACCCCAACCCTAACCCCAACCCCAACCCTCACAACCCTAACCCTACCCTAACCCCAAACCCCGAACCCTAACCGCAACCCTAACAACCCTAACCCTAACAACCCTAACCCTAACAACCCTAACCCCTAACCCCTAACCTGTAACCCTAACCCCTACCCTAACCTAACCCCTAACCCTAACCCCCCCTCCCCACCCTAACCCTAACCCCAACACCAACCCCTAACCCCCCAACCCTAACCCTAACCCAACACCGTAACCCTAACTCTAACCCCTACCCCCTACCCCTACCCCTAACCTTTACCCCTACCCCTATCCTAACCCTGACCATAACCCTAACCCCAACCCCCCCAACCCTAACCCTAACCCCCTGACCCTATAACACCCTAACCCTAATAACCCTAACCCTAACCCTAACCCCTAATCCCTAACCCCCCTAACCCTATCCCAACACAACCCCTACCCCTAACACCCTAACCCTACTCCTAACACCCTAACCCTAACCCCCCTTCCCTAACCCCCCTTCCCTGGCCCCCCTTTCCTATCCCTTTCCCTGTCCACCCTAACAATAACCCTAACCCTAACCCAACCCAAACCCTAACTCTAACTCTTACCCAACCCTAACCCTAATTATTCCCTAACCCTAACCCTACTCCTAACACCCTAACCCCTAACCCAAACCCCCCTTCCCTGGCCCCCCTTCCCTGGCCCCCCTTTCCTATCCCTCTTTCCCTGTCCACCCTAACCCCTAACCCAAACCCAAACCCTAACCCAAACTCTTACCCAACCCTAACCCTAATTATTCCCTAACCCTGACCCTAACCTCAACCCTAACCCAACCCTAACCCTACCCCCCTAATCCTAACCCCACTTCCCTGGCACCCCTTTCCTATCCCTCTTTCCCTGTCCACCCTAACCCTAACCCTAACCCAACCCAAACCCTAATCCTAACCCTAACCTTAACCCAAACTTTTACCCAACCCTAACCCTAATTATTCCCTAACCCAAACCCAAACCCTAACCTAACCTTAATCCTAACCCAACCCTAACCCTAACCCTACCCCTAACACCCTAACCATAACCTTAACCCCCTAACCCTAACCCCCTAACCCTAACCCTCTAACCCTAACAGCAAACCCTGACTCTGATCCTGACCCTAACGCCACCCTAACCCCTAACCCTAACCCTAACACTAACCCCAACCCTAACCATAACCCCTAACCCTAAACCCAACCCCAACCCTAACCCCCCAAACCCTAACCCCCAACCCTACCCCTACCCCAACCCTAAACCTCACCCTAATCCCTAACTCCTAACCCTAAAGTTATCCCTAACCCTACCCCTACCCCCTAACCCAACCCTCACCCTAGCCCTAACCCCAACCCTAAACCTAACCCCCCGACCCCGACCCCAACCCTGACCATAACCCTAACCCCAACCCCCCCACCCTAACCCCCTAACCCTAACAACCCTAACCCTAACCTCAACCCTAACCCTAATCCAACCCCTACCCCTAACACCCTAACCCCTTACCTTAACCCTAACCCCTACCCCAACCCTCCCCCTAACCCTACCCCCAACCCTAACCCTGACCATAACCCTAACCCCAACCCCCCCACCCTAACCCTAACCCTAACCGTAAACCTAACCGTAACCCCCGTAACCCTAACCCCCTAACCCTAACAACCCTAACCCCTAACCCTAACCCCCCTAACTCAAACTCTTACCCAACCCTAACCCTAA
Source organism: Euleptes europaea (assembly GCF_029931775.1). Classification (NCBI taxonomy): domain Eukaryota; kingdom Metazoa; phylum Chordata; class Lepidosauria; order Squamata; family Sphaerodactylidae; genus Euleptes; species Euleptes europaea. The sequence continues at coordinate 9,469 of NC_079323.1, forward strand.
TTATTCCCTAACCCTAACCCTACTCCTAACACCCTAACCCTAACCCTAACCCCCCTTCCCTGGCCCACCTTTCCTATCCCTTTCCCTGTCCACCCTAACAATAACCCTAACCCTAAACCAACCCGAACCCTAACCCTAACTCAAACTCTTACCCAACCCTAACCCTTATTCCCTCACCCTAACCCTAACCCTACTCCTAACACCCTAACCCTAACCCTTAACCCTAACCCCCCTTCCCTGGCCCCCCTTTCCTATCCCTCTTTTTCTGTCCACCCTAACAATATCCCTAACCCAACCCAAACCCTAACTCAAACTCTTACCCAACCCTAATTATTCCCTAACCCTAACCCTACTCCTAACACCCTAACCGTAACCCTTAACCCTAACCCCCCTTCCCTGCCCCCCCTTCCCCCCTTTCCTATCCCTCTTTCCCTGTCCACCCTAACCCTAACCCAACCCGACCCCTAACCCAAACTCTTACCCAACCCTAACCCTAATTATTCCCTAACCCTAACCTTAACCCTAACCTTAACCCAACCCTAACCTAACCCCCCTAACCCCTAACCCTAACCCCACTTCCCTGGCCCCCCTTTCCCATCCCTCTTTCCCTGTCCACCCTAACCCTAACCCAACCCAAACCCTAATCTTAACCCAAACTCTTACCCAACCCTAACCCTAATTATTCCCTAACCCTAACCCTAACCCAAGCCCAAACCCTAACCTCATCTTAACCCTAACACCCTAACGCCCTAACCCTCTAACCCTAACCCCTAACCCTAACAGCAAACCCTGACTCTGATCCTGACACTAACACTAACCCGAACCCTAACCCCAACCCTAACCCCAACGCCAACCCCCTAACCCTAAACCCAACCCTAACCCCCCAAACCCTAACCCCTAACCCCCAACCCTACCCCAACCCTAACCCTAAAGATAACCCTAACCCTACGCCTACCCCTAACCCCAACCCATAACACTAACCCCCCTCCCCGCCAACACGAACCCTAACCCCAACCCCTAACCCTAACCCCAACCCCTAACCCCAACCCCTAACCCCAACCCTAACACCAACCCTAACCCCAACGCCAACCCCCTAACCCTAAACCCAACCCTAACCCCCAAAACCCTAACCCCTAACCCCCAACCCTACCCCAACCCTAAACCTAACCCTAAAGATAACCCTAACCCTACCCCTACCCCCTAACCCAACCCTCACCCTAGCCCTAACCCCTAACCCCCAACCCTAAACCTAACCCCCCGACCCCGACCCTGACCATAACCCTAACCCCCACCGTAACCCTAACCCTAACCCCCTACCCTGACCCCAATCCCCCTACCCCTACCCCTACAATTAACCCTAACCCACTAACCCTAACCCCTAACCCCCACCCCTACCCCATCCTAACCCTCACCCCAACCCTCACCCCAACCCCAACCTCCTAACCCTAACCCCTAGCCCAACCCCTAATCCTAACCCTACCCCTAACCCAACCCTAACCCTAACCCCAACCCTAACCCCCCTACCCTGACCCTGACCCTGACCCCGACCCCTAACCCCAAAACCTAACCCCAATCCCCAACCCTAACCCCCTAACCCTCTAACCCCCAACCCTTACCCCAATCCCAACCCCAACCCCCTAACCACTACCCCTAACCCAAACCCAACCCTAACAAAACCCTAACCGTAACCCCCTCTCCACCAACCCAAACCCTAACCCCCTAGCCCCCCAACCCTAACCCTAACCCCCAACCCCCCTAACCCTAACCACCCTAACCCTAACCAAAACCCCAACCCTAACCCTCGTCCTAGTCCTAACCCGAACCTAAACCCGAACCCTAAACCTAACCCCAAACCTAACACCAAACCCTGACCCTGACCTGACCCTGACCCAACCCCTACCCCAACCCGCTTTCCCGCACCCTAACCCTAACCCTAACCCCAACCTCTAACCCCCAACCCTCACCCTAACCCCCAGACCCCCAAAACTTTGAGGGAGAGGCGATCAGGGAAGTCTTGAGCATCTTTACCAGAAAAAAATGAAAGTGGTGAAGTGCACGAGGGGGTTTCTTACCTATGGCAGTAGATGATGCAGCGAAGAGAGACCGCGCTGCAGATCCGGACTCCAAGCACTGTGCAGATGAGCACCACTTACCATTCCCACTCCTGTCAGCAGGCACACAGCTCTTGCCCTCCATAATGCCACAGTCGATCACACCCGCACTCAAGGCCTCAAGATATGGAGAGGTTGGCACTCATGGCCCCCCCACTACTAACCTGGGATTTAGCAGGCTACGAGGCTTCTAACGTAGAGACGGTCTATGGAATTTAGAAGTCTTGCAGACATGCAAGCTTTCTCCCACCACAAAATGTTGTCAAAGGCTTTCACGGTCAGAGTACATCGGTTCTTGTAGGTTATCCGGGCTGTGTGACCATGGTCTTGGTATTTTCTTTGCTGACGTTTCGCCTGCAGCTGTGGCAGGCATCTTCAGAGGAGTAACACTGAAGGACAGTGTCTCTCAGTGTCAAGTGTGTAGGAAGAGAAATATGTAGTCAGAAAGGGGTTGGGTTTGAGCTGAATCATTGTCCTGCAAAAAGATTCAGCTCAACCCAACCCCTTTCTGACTCTATGTTACTCTTCCTACACACTTGACGCTGAGAGACACCATCCTACAAGAACCGATGATTTTCCCCACCACAGTTAATTACCTTTGATTTGGCCAGTCAGACTCAACTTCCCTTTTCTCTCCCCAATACTCAGCCCAAACTCTTTCGACAGTGGAAGGAAGCGCTTCCCTGACCCACCACCACCAGTGTGCCTCAGCTCCAAGCTCCCCACTCCACTAATTGGGGGTGGATATGGTAGTCAAGCACAATCGCCCCTAGTCAGTAACAGTGTGATGAAGAAAGAAGGTGGGTGAACAGGGTGACCAGTTCCTGAGGAGCCACGACAGGCCATCCAAAGAGATGTGCAGTCTCAGGACATTCTGGCGCCATGGGAAAAGAAACTGGATTTTTGGCCATTCTTTTCTGTAAAAACAAAAACAACAAAACCCAGAAACTTGTTGAAGTTAACATGAAAGCAACATCACTTTTTAATTTTTCTTTTTTAACCAAGCAACTGAATTACAGGAAGGGCATCATTTAGGTGCTAACTATGAGAGAAAATTGGGGGGGGGGGGCATAAACCCTAACAGGCAGATTGGGGAATGAGCCTGAACCCCTTGGGGGGGGACTGTGGCTGGAGCATGGCTAAGGCAGATTTTCAGAGAGAAAACTAGGAGGGGAGGCATGAAGCCCAGTAAACAGACTGCCTGGAGGAAAATGCCACAGGGGAGATTGCCAAATAGCAGGCCCCCATGCAAAGGGTATGGGAGACAGGCAGAAAGAACAAGGAGCGAGAAGGAGGGAGAGGCTCTCAGGGCAGCCCTGACCATCTTTACCAGAAGGAAGTCAAAGTGGTGGAATGGAAGAGGCGTTTTTCTAACCTCTGGCAGTAGATGAGGCAGCAAAGAGAGACCAGGCTGCAGGATCCGTACTCCAAGCACTGCCCAGCAGAGGCCTATCTGCCATTTTCTCTCTCGTCAGCAGGCACGGGGCTCCAGCACCCCATAATGCCACACGCTGCTCTCCCTTCCAGTCCTTCTCCACCTGGGATTGGGCTGGCTGCTGCAGCAAAAGAAAGAGACTCAGAATCATGCAGCACCTCGAACACTAAGAGAGGGGTCATGGAATTCAGAAGCTTTCCAGACAGACAATCCATTCCCCACGACATTTAATTACCTAAATTTTGGGCAGTCAGCCTCATGATCTCAGTTCTCTCCCCAATACTCAGCCCTAACTCCTCCAACAGAAGATAGAAGCCCCCCCACAGAAACACACACACAGACCCCCCGCTGTTCCTCAGCTCCAAGCTCCCCACCTCCACAAATTGGGGGTGGATTTGGAAGTCAACCACTGTCTCCACTTGTCACCAACAGTACCATGAGGCAAGAAGAGGGGGTGAAGAGGGCGACAGGCTCCTCAGGTGGGCCAGAAGACACTGTGTTTTTTGGCCTTCTTTCCTGGGAAAAAAACAGAAACTTGTAAAAAATTGCCGGTAAGTAGAAGCATGTTGTATTTTTTACAAAGCAAGTGAAAAATGGGCAGTGCATCACTAAGGGGCTTATTATGGGGGGGGGAATTGGGGGGCTATAAACCCCAATAGGCACAAAAGGGAGGAGGCTTCGCTGAGGTAGATATTCTGAGAGAAAATGGAGGGCTATAAAACTCACCAGACACAAAAGGGAGAGGTAAATATTCTGAGAGAAAACAGGAAAAGGGGGACAGAGACCCCACACAGGGCCAATGGGGAAGGGCCTTCACTCACATAGGTCTTCTGAGAGAAAATGGGGAAGGGGCTTCCCGCAGATAGGTATTCTGAGAGAAAATGGGGGAAAGGGGGCAGAGACCCCACACACACAAGCCCAAAGGGGAAGGGGCTTTACTCAGAAAGTATTCTGAGAGGAAAGGGGGGCCAGAGATACCCCCCCCAACAATCCTAAAGGGGAAGGGGCTTCACTCAGGTAGATATTCTGTGAGAAAAGAGGGAAAGGGGGTCTGAGCTCATGGACCAATCAGATCCTTGGCTGGTGGCCTCAGTTACTGAAGGAAACCTGTTGCTGACCAGGTGACCAAAGTGGTGGAAGAAGGACAAACGAGGAGGGCGGGGCTGCAGTCCAAGACCTCCCATTTCCCACAGGTGGCCCCCTCCCTCAGCATTTACAGTTCATTGAATGCAAGGTGGTTAATTGCCTGGCGCCGTGATTCTGGCCTTGGGGGGGGGGGCAGATTGGAATTCCCCCTGAAATCTCAACCCCAAAAGGTCCCACAGCTTTGCTGAATCTCAAGCACAGCAGCCATTTCCCATCTCAACTTATTCTGCAGGCCCTTTGTAGACCCCAGGCTGGGCCAAAGCCTGAAGGCAAGAACACTCAAGCAAAACCAGCAGAGGAATTTCATCACACAGATTTCCCCCCCCACACACACACAGCACATGAAGAGTGGGGGGGAGAGGCGAGGGCAGCCTGCTTTCGGCCAGCCTCTTCGTAAACTGCGGCCTGGATTTGTACCAGGTTTGTAATGCTGAGTTCCGGAAATTAAAACCCAATCGTGTCTCCAGAATGCCCGCAGTGTCAGCCACTGTACTAAATTTAGGAATTCTTTGTTTTCATTTTTGAGCGTGAAAACCTTTTCCTCAAGAAGCACAACATTCATTCTAAATGCACTGCATGAAAAAACAGGATTTTCTCAACTGCAAACATTGCAAAATCTGGAGAGCGCTAAAACAAAAAAAAAAACTCATGCGCTGTTAGGTGCCTTTACAGCAGTTTCAAGATTGTTTTTGGTTAATGCAAATAGTTTAATGTGCTTGATAAGAGATTATTAAACTACTTAGTATTTTCAGTGTCATACAGTTGAGCTCAATATGCCAACCGGGTGGCACCTGTGGGTCATTAGGGAGCTTCTGTACAAATGCACTTTTTTCCTTTACTACAGAATTTATTTTCTACCTTCGCTTTTCCTATTTCCCACCTCTCCAAAGGCAAACTTTAAAGGAAACATGCAACAGTGTATCTATATAGAGGATGCAACGGTTTGCAACTCTTTACTCCAGCCATTTTTCTTACAGGAAATTAAGACACAACAGGCACGTGCGAAAACCAGTAATAATACGTTACATGTTAACTAAATTTGATTTGGTTGCATCGCTAAAAGCAATATAGGTCTTAAAGGAAAACAAATACTGCATATATTTCATATTTCCCCCAAACGTCCATATTTCCCCGCCCCCCCCCAAAAAAAACCAGCTCGCAAGCCCGTAACTTTTTTTTTAACTTCCCCCCACCCCAAGTTAGAGCCTTGCAAGACCACCGCGGGCCTCGTGCTGCGTCATAAAACCCGCTATACGCCCCCTCCCCCCGGGGCATTTCGCGCCAAAGACACCCCCCCCTCCGGTGCACCGGGCGCCTTACCGGGCGGGGCCGCGGAGTCCGCTTCGCCGCTACACGTGCCGCCGCCGCCTCCCGCGCGCCCGTGCCGTCCCGCGCCTGCGCACACACCCCTCCCCACGCCGGGGCTGAGTGCACTACTTGGAGCATGCGCAGAGAGCCCCCGTGGGGTAGCGGCGGACAGACTGGCAGCCGGGCATCGGGTGACGTCAGAGTAGCTCTGCATCTCTTCCCGGCGGACTGCCTCTGTAGCTGGAGGTTCCACTCTGCTGCCGCGACGCTTCTATTAAGAACGAGCCCGGGGCGGCCCTCGTGCAGGGGCTGAGTTCCCACCAGGCAGGGCAAAAGGCGGCCTCTCGGCGGCAGATTATTCCCTTGACCACTGGATGGCGGCATCTCCTCTCCCTGTCTTAGCCCCTGTGGAAGCCACTGGGAGGCGGGGCGTCGAGGTCGGGCCCCCCCACCCACCCCCACCGTGCCTTCTTTGGCCCAGGAAACCGCGCACGCACACCGGGGGAAGGGGGCTGGACCGGGCGGCCGAGCCAGGCCTGGGGGGGGGGGGGTCACTTGGCCTCTCGGCTGCAGTGCACCGGTTTGGCCACGGGAGGGCAGCACCCTCCTCCCCCACGGCTCGGGCGCTCCCCCCCCCCCCATTTTATTACATTTTAGTTTATTCAATTTTATGTTATTAAGTTTTATCTGACCTCTTCTTAAAAACCTCCAGGGAATATTTTATCTTACCGCCTCCTGAGGAAGCCTGTTCCATGGAGCGGTTCCTGGGTGGGCAGGCTTCCTCGGGGGGGGGGGGTGAGCTCTCCTTCCCTGGAGGTTTTGAAGCAGAGGTTAGATGGCCATCTGTCAGCAAGGCTGATTCTATGACCTTAGGCAGATGATGAGAGGGAGGGCATCTTGGCCATCTTCTGGGCATGGAGTAGGGGTCACTGGGGGTGTGGGAGGGGGAGGTAGTTGTGAATTTTCTGCATTGTGCAGGGGGTTGGACTAGATGACCCTGGTGGTCCCTTCCAACTCTATGATTCTATGACCGTCCCTTTGGAGATGCCACTGGGGATTGAACCTGGGACCTTCTGCGTGCCACTAATAGATCGGAAACATAGAAAATCATTTTCATGTCCTCCCCAGAAGGGGGAAACCTTAAAGCAGAAGCTGGACGGCCACCTGTCAGCAATGCTGGTTCTGTGACCTTAGGCAGATAATGAGAGGGAGGGCACCTTGGCCATCTTCCGGGCATGAAGCAGGGGGTCACTAGGAGGGTGGGGGGGGGAGGGATTTGTGAATTTCCTGCATTGTGCAGGGGGTTGGACTGGATGGCCCTGGAGGTCCCTTCCCACTCTATGGTTGAAGTGGCAGTATGTCCAGGGTCTGACGTGCCGTGAGGCTGCTTTTTATTTGCTGCCGCAGCATAAGACTTGCGCTGAGGTTTCAGGTGGAACAGAACCGAAGTGTAAGGACAATTGCTGCCCCGTTTTGTAATAATAAATAAGAAAAATGAAAATAAAGTCTGTTTAAAATCGAATAACATAAAGTGTTATTAAATAATGAAAAAAGAGGGCTAAGCTGGTATTGCGCACTCCCAACGTTTCATTACGGCATTTCGGGAAGAAGAAAGGCCTCCGAAACGCTTGGGGGGGAAACAACCTAGTAACGCTTCCGGTATTTGTGACGCGGGGAATTTGAGTGGCTGTAACGCTTCCGGGCCCCGGAAGCGGCGGGGACTACAAAACGGGGGCAGCGGTTCTGGTGACACTTCCGGTCTTTGTGGGCAAGTTCCGGGCACCTAATGCGGTTGCGCACTGCAGAACAGGGGGCGGGGATTTCCATGTGCGCTTCCGGGGGGCTGGTTTGGCTGTGACGCTTTTGAGCACGGTTGCCATGGAAACAGGCTGGCGACGCGGCCGTCGGGCGCGCCCGTGAACCCGCTGCGCAAGCGCCGCAGCCGTGCGGAGGGAGGGGCGCTGCTGCCACCCAGCGGCCAAACCCATGCACTGCAGCCCAGGGGCCCCGCGGCCCACGCCTGGCCCGGCCTCGGAACCTCCGCCGCCCGCCCGCCCGGGGCTCCCGGGGGGCATCCCGGGCCTCCGCCGCAGAGTCTGTGTGTTGCGGGGGGTGGGGGGGGAGACCGCACACCCCATGGCCATGGAAACTCGTTGTATGCGCAGAGGCACAGCCCTGGGCTGATCAGAGACCCGGGGCAGGGGATGATGCCGCCGCCGCCTTGTGGCGCAATGGAGGAACTGCACCCACCCCACCTTATTTAACCCATTTAATTTGCAGCCCCTCGCTCATTCCCAGCACGGAGGAGGAAGCAGCTGGTGTTGACAGGCCGACCTTCTCCACCATTTCAGGAGGAGTCCGAGCGGCTCCCAGTCCCCTTTCCCCCTCCCCACAGCAGGCACCCCTGGGCACGGTCACTGGGGGTCACTGGGGGTGTGGGGAGGGGGAGGCGGTTGTGAATTCCCTGCATTGTGCAGGGGGGGTTGGACTAGCTGACCCTGGCGGTCCCCCTTCCAACTCTGTGATTCTAGGTAGGTGGGGCAGAGAGAGCGCTAAGAGAGCTGTGACTAGCCCAAGGTCGCCCAGCTGGCTTCGTGTGGAGGAGCGGGGAAACCGACCCGGTTCCCCAGATTAGCCTCCGTCGCTCCTGTAGAGGAGCAGTGGGGGATCAGACCCGGTTCTCCAGAGTCCGCCGCTCCAGACCAAACCACTCCAAACAGGCGCTCTTGCAGGTCTCCGCTCTGGGCTCTGAGCTGCTCTGCTAGGGCCGCTGTGTCCTGGGGAAAGAGCTCCTTTTCGCCTTGGCTTCTGCCAGTCTGAGCGCCCAGATCAGAGCCCACTGCTCCAAACCACCAGTCTTAACCACTGCACAGAAGAGGCCACTCCGCAGGCACTGTGCTGGGGAAGATCCCGCTCAAAGGCTTCTAGATCTGCAGGAAGGTGTCCAGGGCCTGGCCCCACCTTCCCAATAGGCTCACCCACTTCCCTGAAATGAATGGTGAACATAAGAGGCGGGGGATACCCCTCCAGGGGTCCTGGCAGCCCCCGTTAACGCTCCTTGGGAAGACTGTGCTAGCCCCCACCCCACCCCCGACGTCCCACTTTATTTAAATAATGGAGGCCACACACTCAGCTTTTTTCTTTTAAATAGAAGCAAAGTTCTTTACAGCACCACGAAAAGCCATCAAATATTGTTTTTTTCATAATAACAACAATACAGGTAGGTGGGGATGTTGGAGGGAAGAGGAGGCTGGGATCAGGATGCATAGTTCTGACAGAATGGACAGACGATACAAGTTCCATAACTTAATAAAAATATATGTTTCATATATATATTACACATATATATCCAGCATAAGAATCTTCGAATACTTTTAAGATACAGCTTGTTTTTTTTGGTAATCTCTCTTTACAACAGATATATTCACGTGGTCGTTTCATTTTTTGTTCTTTTAAAGTATTTTTTAATTTAATAAAGAAATTTCATAGTTGTGCCAGACGTTTTTTGGAGATCAGTACTTGGAGAAAAGAGGGGTCACCAGATGACACCCGCAACCCCACCCCACCCCACCCGTGGCCACCCAGTTCTCATTTCAAAAAAAAAAAAAAACACAGACCTGAAGAATAAACCAGAATTGCATTCCCAACGTAAAAGCCATTTGTTGCCCTGACAGATCCTTGTGTGTACATCAGTATACAGCTGCACGTGTGTCAAAATTACATCCACGCACACACGCACAAACAAAAAAAAAAAACAGAAAATACACTGGTAGGAGATGAGATTGTATAGTACCAAATAATCCATAAAAGAAGGCACATCCTTTACTTTTGGCTAAAATGGTGTAAAAAGAACATGGCAAAGAAAATCAAAGCCCGTGTAACAGAAACTTAATTTCACACGCCCTGAAAACAAAAGTAATGGTATCTTTTACACCTTGTGTTACTCTTTAAGATGATCTCGCCACAAGTCAGAGGTTAGGGCAGAGGTTAGGATCCCAGCTGCACTCTAGTTCTTTCAATTAAATCTCTTTAAAACAGTTTAATATACAACTGATAATATTAACTCTTCTTAAATATATATATATATATATATATATATATATATATATATATATATATATATATATATATATATATATATATATATATATATATATAACTTTCCTTTATTCTATCGGGGGGGCGGGTTGAATCGGTATAATCATCTCAAATAATTTAATACGTTATAGCTTATTTCCCTCAACCCTTTACACCCTCCAAAGAGAAAGTGTGGATTTTGTTTTCCATATCTGCTACCTAGAGGAAGGGCCTTTGCCCACTTAGCATTATTAATAACCCCGGGTGTCTGCCACCGAGTGCCTGAAGGAGCCAGACGTAGACAGTAGCCCAGGGGAAGAAGGGAACTTGAAGCAAAGGGGGGTTTCCTGAGCTTTTGATCTTCAGCTGGTACTTTCGAGCTGTCCAAACTAAGGCAGGGTCTGTTATCAGCACTTCTAACTTTCTGGCTTCTAGACTTTGTTTTTCTCGTGGGAGAAGATGGATGGTGAAAGGAAGAGGGAGAAAGACCCCAGAGGCTTAAAAGAGGCCCCAAGTTGCAGGTTGGAAGGGGGAGTGACAACAGTCCCACATCTGCAAAGTGAGACAACGGCTCTAAAGGGAGACGCACCTATGGAAGCTCAGGATAGAATCCGGCCTCTTGGCCTAAAAGCAGCAAATGCCCGAGTAAACGCTGGTTTGTGAAGGCCGCCTCACCCACTGGTCAAGGGTGCGAGACGCTCATACGGGTGGAACTTTGAGGCATACGAGGCCTGAACTCTGGAAGTTCAGTCTTCCCATCCTGAAATGTGGGAGCTCTTCTCGTTCCTTGACCTCCGAACGATCTCGGGTGCTTGTACTGTTCTGGATCTAGAGGAAGATGGGACACGAGGAAGAGAGCAAAGAACCATGAGCGGTGGCTTCCGTTATTACTGAAACATCTGACGGGCTAAAGCCAACAAGGAACCCCAAGGGTTAAGGTGGCTCTCGGAAAAGTGATGCTTGTGGGGGAAATGCCACCTCAGATAGGCGCATGTAGGAGGTCAGAACTCTTCCGTTTGGCACCGTTAGCTGAGAAGACGGCATTCTGAGGCCCATCTGTCCCTTCGGATGGCAAATAATAGCTAGGAAACGGGAAGATGATCTGCAAAACATCTAAGTGGTGATGGCAGGCCTGTTAGGACACAGTGATGTGATGTGACCTCTGACCTCATGGAGGTTTAAAACCACCATAACAAAACATGTGAGATCTATCAGAGGAAGGACGCTAAGGCTTACCCCTAACGTAGCCTCTCTGGAAGCAAATCCTGATTGTGAAAATAGCACAAGCCTCTGCAAATCTGTTAAAATATTTCTCCGAGGACTCCCAAGGGCAGCTGGCCCACAAACTACAAACCTCGGGGGACCCTGCCGCGGGTCCACGGCCAAGGTGGCTGCAGGCCTCAGGGGGCAGAATAGAAGCGATTACAAAAATTCAGAATGCACTTCAAGGATCAATGCATAAGGTTCTGTGCTGTGAATGACTCCTTGATCTGAATGCTGGCTCCAGGAAGGCTATGAGCTCTCCTGTGGCAAAAAGATGCTGATTCTCACCAAGATGGGAATAATTTTGTTTAACACTGACAGGGAAAAGGAGGGGCCTCTCATTGCCAAGAAATTCCAGCAGGAAGAGAGTGGCCGATCAATGCTTTGACAACTCGGAGTTGCCGCATCGCCGTAGGGATGGGTAATGCGTTATTGGGATTCCTGGATTGTGCTTGTCTAAGATAAGATGTGCCCATTGAGAAGTGACCACGAGGCCTCAAGGGTTAAGAGGGAATCCCCGTGGATCCACCCAAAGAGGTTGTGTCTCCCATCATCCTTTGGCTATTCAGATGCTCAATCGCTTACTTGTCACTGCAACTGAGAGACAAGGTGATTTGCTGGGTCCATCAGCATGACAGTGGGGACCATCATGACACACTCAAGACTTCTGCAGAAATGTTGGTTCCTGGGCCAACGTCTTTCAATAGCAGCCTCTCTCCTTGAACTCCATAGCAATGGAGAATCTCAACCTTACAAGCACCACCTTACCAAGAAAACGTCCAGTCCTGGCTGGCCAGCTCGGCCCCACTACCATTCCCCCTCTCCAGCAACCGACCATGGCTGGTTCCCTTTGAGACACAAGGGCGCACGTTCCGAAGCAATCGCTCCTCGGGCACGCAGAGCCCAGCACTGCAGGGCTTCCACGAGGTTGGGTCTTTCTTACCTCACACCACCCCACGTCAACGTTGTAGGCCGAGTACCCATGCTGGACGACAGCAATACCAGCCAAGGAGGTCTCTGGAGTCTGAGTTATGTCATAGGTGAAGAGGTTCCGGTGTGCTCGTCTTGGCAGATGACGGACTGTATTTGGAGTATGCGGACACAGAGAGAGGTCTCCAAGCCCCAAATCCCTAGAGGAAGAGTCTCTGCTGCCAAACACCTCTGGCCCCTCCCCGGCGGTGCCGCTTTGTGACCAAACATACCGCAAATCTGGACAGGATAAATAGCCCATGCCAGCCCACTGTCTACTTCGCTCTCCTCCCCACATCTGCGCGCACCCTCCCAGAAAGAAGTCTGGTACGGAAGGCTTCATTGTCTAATCAGGTGACAAGCTCTTTGGGAACAAAGAGAAAGTGCAATCAAAGTCCCTCATGCTCAGAACCACAACCATTGTTTACCCAGAGATATATTTTAACCTTTCTCCCCACCCTCCCCCACAAAAGACCCAAGGAATAAATATTCTTCTGTGGCAGCTGCAACGGCGGCCAGGGGGGTATTTACAGGTGGATTCTGCAAGAATTTCTTTTTTTTTTCCTTTTTTTTTCTCTTTTCAAGTTTCAACACCGTATCAATCATGCAAACATACCAAAGCTTTTTCACGGCACCTGCCAGGAACGAGGCAGACAAACAAACAAACAGAAAAGGAGCTTATTTGTCAAATGGGACTCGTTAACAGAACAAAACTCCCCACAG